>NW_027469411.1:0-157559 GCF_051020765.1 Lasioglossum baleicum | reverse complement strand
GCGAAACCGATTATTCAAAGCAATATGGAGCGCATAAAACTTGGCGATAATTTGACCTTGGAAATGGTTAATCTGAATGGACGGGAGCTAATTAAAATAGCGAACTCAACCATAAATATATATATTACTGAGAAAACTATGTGTAACATATACAATTTAGAATTTTGTATAGATAGTATGTATATAGGATTAGTAGACAACGTTCCGGACGTTGCTGCAAAATTTGCCGATTTCGTTGTTATTTCAAAAAATGTTAGAGTAGAAAATTTTATCAAAACAATTGTCGAGAGCCGGTCTTTCGATCAAAACTCGCTAATAGATTGTGAACTGGTGACTTTGGGCGCCGAGGTTATAGCGCTAGAAGCGTCTAAGCGATGTTAATTTCGTGAGATTTTTTTTTTAAAAAATGTAAAACTGATTCAACATCACGTCCAGGTTAACAGTCTCGTTCTTTATCATACTTTTGCATCATCTGTTACTGGCCTGAGTTTAATCACGTGATCACCACCTTACTTGATATGCACAGACTAGGATTTTTGAAGGAATTGCTCTTAAGATTCGAGAACTGACCTCTAGATGACAGAATTTTAATTCTGTTATCACTGCATGAAATTGCTCTTAAGATTCGAGATCTGACCTGTTCATGGCAGAATTTTAATTATGTTATGACTGTATTATTTTGTCATCAAAACAATTCTCTGATCACATAATTAAAATTCTGCTATCTAGAGGTCAGTTCTCGAGTCTTAAGAGCAATTCCATGCAGTGATCACATAATTAAAATTCTGTCATCTAGAGGTCAGTTCTCGAATCTTATTTTCAATCCTTTCAATATCCCGCTCTATGCATATCAATTAACGTTGTGATCACGTGATTAAACTTGAGTCATGAAACAGATGATGTATGGTAAGATAAAGAACGAGACTGTTATCCTGGACATGATGTTTTGATTTTACATTATTTTATTCAAAATAAGCGTGTTACTGAAGTACATGAAGTTTTATATCATTTAATAGAATAAATTGGCGTTACTGAAGAATGTTGAAAAATGTAAGAGTGTTACTGAATGCATATGTATACTGAAGATTAGGCACACACATGTAAAACTGATCGAACACGATCTTCTTAGGAAACACTACCTTTCCTCTGTCTCACTTAGATAACCTGTTTTTGGCAGGAGTTTAATCACGTGATCGCCGCTTGATTTAATATCCACAGACACCTTATTTGGTATACACAGACGTGGGATCTGGAGGAGTTGCTTTTTAAGATTCGAGAACGAACCTCTACATGGCTCGAGTTTAATTCTGTGATCACCGCATTATTTTGTCATCAAAACAATTCTCTGATCACATAATTAAATTGTGCTATGAACAGGTCTCATTCTCAACAAATCTCACTAACAATTCCTCCAGATCCCGCGTCGATGAATATCAAATAAGGTGTCTGTGGGATATTAAATAATGCTGTGATCACGTGATTAAACTCGAGTCATGAAACAGATGATCTAAAGTGATACAGGGAAAGGCTGTGTTACCTACGAAAATCGTGTTCGATCAGTTTGATATCATTGAAAAAAATGTAAGAGTGTTACTGAAGAATAGATCAGTTTTATATCATTTAATAGAATAAATGTATGAGAGTGTTACTGAAGAAGAAGAAGAAGAATGTTGAAAAAATGTAAGAGTGTTACTGAAGAATACGTTAAAATAAAAAAAAAAATTTATTATTGTATAAGAATTTCCTCTCTCTCTCTTTCAGGTCAGGGGAAAAAAAAATTGAAGAATACGTTTTACACATTATTTATTAATAAAAATTACATGAAAAGATCTTTTATAAAAAAAGTAGAAATCATATTTGAAGTTTTAAACTATAGCAGTTTTAGATATCCACGAATTATGCGACGCGTCCAACCCTAACCATTTTACATATATTTTATTTCCTTTTCTGCGCAATATTTTTTCAATTAAATATACGTCGGGGTATTTAGCCGCGTGTATCTCGTGTTCATAAAATCCGCCGGCGATAGGATTGCCCTTTGAATCGATCAAGAGGTACGTGACAGGATTCGTTCGTTTCACCGTGATGATCTTAAATATTTCCGTCGACCAGTTCGGCGTGTATCCTTTGTCGAACAGAGTTTTGAATTTGCTGACGCGCACGCGATCGCCCACCTTGAATTTGGCGGGGCCGGCAATCTTCACGTTGCTGTACACGGTGGACAGAAGATGCTCAGCATTTTTACGGTTCACATCCGCGGGGCGCATACGGGTGGTACGGTGTTTTCGATTATTGTAGTCCTCGATCAGCGTGGGAAGCGCATCGATCCAACGATATTTTCCGCTCAACGAGAAATATTTCCACATGCTGTTCTTCAACGTGCGGTTGAAACGTTCTACGACGGAAGCTTTCATAGCGCTGAAGGTCGAGTAATGACGGATGTTGTGGTTTCTCAGATATTCTTGGAACTGTGCGTTGTAGAATTCCTTGCCCATGTCGGTCTGCAAGTTGTTCGGAGCTCTGCCATCCTTCTTCAACGCGGACGCGAAAGCTTTACACACATCGCTCGCATTTTTACTCTTCAAAGGAACCGCCCACGCGTATTTGCTAAACACATCGATTATCGTAAGAATGTATCGATGTCCCCGATTATCTCGCGCATATTGCTGAACTTCGACGATATCAGCTTGCCAAAGATCATCGAATCCTCGCACGATCACCCGTCTACGCGGGAAGAAACGTCTCGCCGGGGCGTGCAGCTCTTCTACCAATTTCACTTTTTCTTTACTCATCGCCGATTAGTCTCTTTTCAATCGATTCTTTCCAGTCCTCGAAGCGTCGATGCACTCGACTATCTAGCTCGTCGAAAGCTGCGCGTATCATTTCTTGTTGCTGCTCCTCGATACGTCGCATTTGCACATATATTTCTTCGAATTTCTCGTTTAAACTTTTCTTGAAATCTTCAAATTTCCCAGTTATATTTCCCTCTCCCGTCAGCTCGACCAATCTCTTGTGCATGCTCTCTCTATGCATTTCAAATCTCTTATCCAATTCCTGACCGGTTTCATAACCGCCAGTTGCGAATTTTTGTTGCATATCCGCCACATTGTTTTCAAGAAGCATCAACTTTCCCTGGCTCAACTTGTCCGCGGTCACCGTGTCCTTCACATCACTGATTTTACCAAGCAGCGTATTCTTCAAGTTTAATAGTCTTCTTTCCAACTTGTTGTCGATTTTATGTTCCACGGCTGAAAGTCTATCGCTGAGTTTATCGGAAAATTTCGCAACAGCGTCCAATTTTTCATGATCCACCCTCTGCTCGTACTTCAATACTTCGATCAACCTGTCCTCGAGCTCGATAAATTTTTCACGGAGAATTCCACCATAATTATGCTCTATCTTCGTTTCAAACTCCAACAGCTTTTCTTGATTCTGTTGCATGCATTCCTCGATGTCTTTCAGTTTCGCCACCATCGATTTATCGGCGAGCTCGTTGCCCGTTACGATTTCATGGATGTGCTCGATCTTGTCTCGCGTGTCGTGAATATCCTCGGCGCTCTTATTAAATTCGTCTGCAAACACTTTTTTCAACAAATCGATCGTCTTATCGACGTAGAGTTTCGTTGCCGAATCGTTCTCGTCGGTTGGTGTCCCCAAATTTTTAATACGTTGAGATTTCGCATCGAAAAATTCGTTGTTGCTAGCCATCGCTTTGCTGCTGGCGACAAGATCATCCACGTAGCCTTTCGTTGCCGCGTCAGTCTTCTTAGCGGGGGCTTTCACATTTTGGATAGATAGAAACTCCGCATCGAAGTACGCGTCTTTTTTATCCGTCATGATCACAGCGTGTTTACGTATCGAGCTTAAAAGATCCAACAACAATCTATTGAACGGGATGGGATTGTTCGCTTCCTTGCAATCGAAATTCCGTTCTTCCTTGCCGATATTCGACGTAACGTCCCGAATAACTTTTCTTATAAGTTCGTAGGATGATTTGTTAATGCTCATCGTGATGAGATAGAGAGAGAGTACGACGTTTCCTTCTTGAATTGCCACCACGCAATGACATGATTCTCACTCTCTCTCTCGCTCCTTCTAGGGAGGTGGTGGTGGGGAGATGCCATTGTTATATTTTAGAACTTTCTTAGAAATCTTGAAATGAGACCTGGGAGGGGGAACCTCTGATCTAGACTTACCACACAGTACTTGTTCTCGCTACCTAGATATGGAATCGAGCTCTTACTGCTTTGTCCAGTTTCTTCGTGATTTCTGACCTAAACGTTTCGTTAGAGGTTTTCAGGTCTTTGTCCAGTTTCTTCGTGATCTCGGACCTCAATGTTTCTTCCGATGTTTTCAGGTCTTTGCCCAGTTTCTGCACGATCTGGGACCTCAACGTTTCGTTAGATGTTTTCAGGTCTTTGCTCAGTTTCTCCACGATTTCGGACCGTAACGTTTTTAGTTGTTTGTTCAGTTTCTCCATGATCTCGGACTTCAACGTTCCTTCGGATGTTTTCAGTTTTTTGTCCAGTCTCGTCACATTGTCCAACACGTATATTTCCACCTTTGATTTAACATATTCGTCACCGCGTTTTACAATGTTATCGACGTACGATTTGGTCGCCGCGTGATCGTTTGCGGTGGGATACGCCACACGCTCGATCCCAGCTCCATTCGCATCGTACAAATTAGCGTTGTTCAAACATATTGCGTTATCGTGTACATATTTTTGTAACGAATAGAAAGGAACATCCAACTTTCGCTTGTTCGTTTCACGAAACGATGTACCAAATTTGTTGACATACATTTTTTTAGACTTCTTCGACCGCCTGATATGCTGTTTCCTGCGAAATACCTTATCTCTTGCTACCTTGCGGTTTTCCTGCCGTCACCAACTCGTACAACTGCTTTTCGATCCGTAGTATTTGTTGATATATCTCGTCCAGTTTCGTCTCCAGATGATGAAATCTCAGGTTCCAGTTTTCACCGTCGTCTTCTCCTCCCGAGGATATCGTTTGATTCGTTTCGCAGCAATTCAAACGAACGCGCATTTTATCCAGCCGCAACAATGCCACAATTTTATCGACTGACATGTCGTCAACTCGTAAGCTTTAATTTATAATTAAACCAGCCTCGCGAAGTTCCTCGATTATCGACATTATTTCGTTGTTATGCCCCGAATGGCCGGCATTCCTCGAAGCCGTCAACAATCTCAGACGATCGACGAGTTCGTTCGGATCGTCCCAATGCACGTAATCGATTGGATGGTCGGTCACGCGCATAAAAGTTGGAAGCTGAATACCCCTTCCACTTGGCGACGAAAACAACGGTTTTATAATTTTTCTATACTTGAAACCTTTGTTTCCCATTATCTGATTCCCGCGTCGATGCGCTTGTGTAATAACGAGAATTCTTTTGTACGCGTTCTTATCATCCTCGGTGCACGCCTGCTCGTCGGGTACTTTATTGAATATCAATTCGTAAAGACCGCGAGTCCCTCTGTACCGTAGCCCTCTAATGATGATATCATCGTTGTTGGCCACCTCAAACGTTGAATTTCCCAGCATCAGCTTATCGTCCTGCAGATATACTCCGTACACGTTGTCGGAATTTTTCGTTGGGCCGGTAAAAAATTTTTGTAAATATTCGCGCGCCAAAGGTCCGAAATTCTCGGATAGCTGTTGATTTTCCTCGTGATGAATTTCAGGATTTTCAAAAATATTACGCATAGAAGATTCCAAAGATGGAGTGCGCGGTGATTGGAAGGTATCCTCCTCCTCCTGTCGCGGTACCATCATCGGCTCGTCGTCATCGTCGTCGTCGTCGTCGTCAACATATATATTTCTCGAACTGACTTTGTCATTCTTTTTCTTCTTTATTCTTCTTCTTTTTTTCATAATGGACGACGGCGTTCCCTTAATATCTGAGAATCTTCTTTTTTTTCGCAATGGAGACTCCTTAATGTCGTCGAACACGTTGTCGTCGTCGCTCGGTTCGGCGGTAGCTGTATTTTTAACTAACTGTTTCAACGGTTCGACGATCGGTTGTAAATTTGCTTGCAAATTCTCCTGGGTAGCCATTTTCCCAACTTTCAACGCTAAATACTTTTTCCGTATGGTATCGCTGGTCTTCGCTATTTCGTTCGCGATCGAAGCTCGCAGCTTCTTCTCCTTCGACGGCATATCGGAACTCCTCTTCTTCTCCTTCGACGACATATCGGAGCTCCTCTTCTTCGATGACATATCGGAGATGTGACTCCAACGGCTCTTATCGAGCAAATGTGTCCGTTACAGTACGACAAACTCGTTAAATCCGCGTCTGTAACGACCTCGACTGACAGGACTGTCTTTATCGATTACGAGAAATCCATACCTCTTTCGCCAACAATTCATGCATAACGCGCTAAACGTTTCGAACGGCATATCGGTATTTACATGATCCTGATGAACGTGTCGCAGGTTCATGGCATCTTGTTTAAACAGAATCAGCAGATTAGCATTGTCGCGAATTAAATGTTTAGGTATTCTCGCATACGACTGTCCCAGGTAAAAGCAATCGACGTGCGAATGTCTACCCATCGCGAAATATTCTCGCATGATATCTTGCTCATCGCACGCCACATCGTCGAAGATGAATATCGAATCGGGCCGTGCTTCTGCGGGAGGGATTACGTCAACGTTGTCAGCAAACGCGAAGTAGCCCACATCCTTCCCCACGGATGAGAACAGTCTGCTCAAGTATTGGTATTTTGGCTGACGCAACGATTTCGAGTACACGTATACATTGGCGAATCGTAATCCGTTCGCGCTCTCCAACAGGCTAATCATAACGTTCGTTTTACCACATCCTGACGGACCGCTTATCACACATCGTACATTACCGGGTAACAATGATCCATGTTTTCGCATCGCCTCGGAGTGATCGTCGAACGCGCGATGCGTCGGAACACGAATATCCAAAGATTGCTTTACGAAACGCATGCTTCGATTGATTCGATGGGTGGCGGGTAGTATTTATACGAGAGCTCGAACATTGTTGGTATCAGTCCCCCTCCGACCCCCGTGAAAAAAGGATTCGTGTTCTTTTTTTTAAAAACAGTTTATGCCGCGCCTCGGTAAGGGGCTTTTAAACAGAGCTGTAAACGCGTTACCGTTCGAATTGCATATACCTAGTTATCAATTCTGCGGTCCTGGTACGAAACTGCGTGCACGATTAGCCCGTGGGGACCGTGGAATAAATCCGTTGGACGCTGCCTGTCGCGAGCACGACATAGCGTATTCGCTGCACAAGGATCTGGGTGATCGTCACGTGGCCGACAATATTTTGGCGGATCGAGCGCTACAGCGCATAAAGTCCGGAGACGCTTCGTTCGGAGAGAAGGTGTCTGCGGCTGCTGTGTTGGCAGCCATGAAAGCTAAAACGAAATTAGGCATGGGCCTAAAGAAACGCGAGAAAAGGCGAAAAAAACGAATTCTCCCAATCGCCAAACGCGGTGGTTTTCTACCGCTGCTGTTGCCCGCTTTGTCGGCTATCGGAGCATTGACGGGCGGCGCCGCGGGAGTAGTAAAAGCTATAAACGCCGCGAAAGCCGCGAAGAAACAATTGCAAGAAGCCGAGCGACACAATCGCACCATGGAGGGTCGCGGGTTACGTCTCGCGCCGTATACGCGTGGAGAAGGCTTGAGGAAGGTTAAGAGAAAAAAAAAAAAAAGAAAGACAACACGACGACGGACGTCGAATTGACGACAGCGTGTGAAAGATTACCACATTTTCGCGGGGTTTTTATGCGTGACAATTTGCCGGAACGCGCATGGGTAAACGAGCGAGGTATCGTCAATCTAGATAATAGTCGCGGACCCGGAACGCACTGGGTTGCATACATAAAACACGGCTCGCGTGTCAAATACTTCGATAGTTTTGGGAATCTTCGCCCGCCGGTCGAGTTGATTCGCTACTTTGATGCGAACGCGACAATCTCGTATAATCACAGACGTTTTCAAAACTACGACGAAAGCGTGTGCGGACAACTGTGTGTGAAATTTCTCCGCGAGTCGTAAAGATGCAAAGGTCATTCACGTTCACGTTGTCGGGAAGAAGCAGCATTCTGTCGTCTCAGCACTTTCCACCTATAAATCTGGACAACGACGAATACGAGCTGGGATTGCTCGATTTGCAAACTTATTACACGATACCGAACATCAGCGCTAGCATCGGTAACAATCTATTCTACTTCGGCGACAGAGACGAAGAGATCATCATCCCCGACGGCTCGTACGAATTGGAAGCGATAAACGCGTACTTGAGGCACGAAATACGCACGCGATATCCTCTCAAAGATGCCGATAATGAATATCCGCTGGTCCTGCAGGCTAACAACAACACCATGAAAAGCGAAATTATCAGCAAGTTTCGGATAAACTTTGCGAAGCCTCACAGCGTGGGGTCCATTCTGGGATTTTCCGCGAACCGCGTTTTATCGCCGAACACGTGGCACGCATCGAACGCGCCTGTGAATATCATTAACGTGAACATCATTCGAGTAGAATGTAACGTAACCACCGGATCGTACGACAACGGCAAACTCGTTCACACGATACATGAGTTCGCGCCCAAGGTACCGCCGGGGTATAAATTATCCGAAACGCCCACGCGAGTCATTTACCTTCCAATCGTTGTGCGAGCAATCGATGATTTAACGATTCGCATCGTGGACCAAGCCGGACGTTTGATCGATTTTCGCGGTGAAGAAATCACGGTACGACTACACATGCGACGAAGCAATGTTAATTCATAACAATACGACCTTGAAGAAGAACACATCAATTCATAAGAAACCAAACGAGTGTAAAAAACTGACCGCGAGAAACGCAGAGTATCTGAAATCTTTGGGATTCGTTGTTAAAAACAAGTGAAAGAGGAAAAAAGTGTTTTTTCACCATGTTCGAGGACATTTTGAGCATCTCCGAAGCGCCGATCTTCGACAATCGAATAACGAAGATCGAGCTGCACACATACAATCCATATGCCAACACAACGTTTGAAAACAACGATGAGATACGCATACCAATTCAACAGCAAGACTTGTACACGCTCCCGTGCAGAAGCTTCCTATACGTCGAGGGAAAACTTAGTTTGCCTGGGAAACTTGAATTACCAGCGGGATCAACAATCGAATCGGCGGCTCTCGATAACAATGCCGTTGCGTTTATGTTCGAGGAAATACGCTACGAATTGAACGGCGTTGAAATCGATCGGTCCAGAAATCCTGGTACTACAACGACTCTGAAGAACTACGTGAGCCTGTCCACGACGAGAAGCAGCGCGTTATCCAACGCGGGCTGGACGCATAACACCGAGGCGCAGAGGAAAACCGCGACAACCACAGCGGCGATAAACTTCAACTTTTGCATACCTATGAGCATGTTATTGGGCTTCTGCGAAGACTACAAACGCGTTGTAATAAACGCCCGCCACGAATTGATTTTAATTCGCTCGCGTACCAACACAAACGCGTTGTACAGTTCTTCCGAAAATGCGAAACCCGTTCTGGATCTATACAAAATTCAATGGCGAATGCCACACGTCACGTTGGATGAAATAAATAAGCTGTCGATGTTACGTATTCTGGGCAACGACAAGCCGATCGATATGAGCTTTCGATCATGGGAACTGTACGAGTATCCTCTGCTCCAGGCGACTACGAAGCACACATGGGCCATAAAAACAGCTCCGCAAATGGAAAAACCGCGATACGTGATATTCGCTTTACAAACCGCGCGAAAGAATAATTTAACGAAAACAGCTACGCATTTCGATCATTGCGCATTAGCCAATATTCGACTCTACTTGAATTCGGAAACCTATCCGTACGATGATCTAAATGTTGATTTCGAAAAAGACAAATACGCGCTGCTCTACGATATGTATACAAAATTCCAAGAATCATACTATGGAAACGGCGAGGCGCTACTCAACGTCACAGATTTCCTGAAATACGGTCCATTCATCGTTCTCGATTGTTCTCGGCAAAACGAAGCGCTGAAAAATGCCACGATCGACGTGCGAATCGAATTCGAATGTCGAGCCAACATTGCCCCCTCGACAACCGCATACTGCTTGATGATACACGACTGCATCGTGGAGTACAATCCATTGACGAACATTGTGCGAAAAATTATTTAAACTACCGTTAACAATATTTTAATCGAATAAATGTGAAAATGAATCTTTTAATAAATAAACAATGGAAAAACATCTTTTTATTAATCGAATAAACAAAAAAAATCTCCTCCATATTTATTTTCACACCGATAAGTATAGTGGTGGGGGTATTATATATACTATAGATGACTCTCTCCCACAGTCGTCGTTATTCAGCGAACGTGTGATCTTCGCTCCATTTTTCACGGTAAGTACAATTTTTATTTTTATACAGAAATCAATCATTGGTTAGAAAACATTTTTTTATTTAGATGGCTCAAATCACCCAAATCATTGACATGGATGGATTCATTGTCGAGAGAAAATTTTTATGCAAAGAATTAGCCATTATCAATGTTTACGACGGCTCGTTCGAACTCGCTGAATTTCGTTTGGGAATAAACTTTCATCGTTTATCAGATGCTGACAAAAAGTCGGCACGGTACGTAAGCAATTTTGTACACGGGATTCCATTTATCGATTTCGGCTATGAAAAATATCAACAGAACGACGTGTTCGATGTTATACGCAATTTTGTGCGCGATCACGCGAATCCCGTCGTAGCGTACAAAGGTGGGTGTTTCGAGAGAGACATCCTTCGAAAATTAGAAATAAACTCGATAAATTTGGAAAATTTAGGATGTCCAAAATACGATGTATTAGTCCACGATCCCATGTACCGAACTGCTCACGTACCGTGTAAACTTCACTGTTGGACAAAACGCTCTTCAAAACCGTACCATTGCTGTCTGCGCGAAGTGCAAACATTTCGAGCATGGCTAAACAATTATATAAAAAAACGTAACTCACTTCTTTCACCCAGCGTTTTAAAAAAAAAAAATGATTGAGATACCGGACACCACACCTGATTTGCGTCTCGAGCGCGACAGACTCCAAACTTTCCGTTCATGGCGTTATTCACACATCGTCAAACCTGAAGACCTCGCAGCCGCAGGATTTTTCTCCTTGTGCGACGAAGATCTCGTCAAATGCTTCGAATGTGGTATAATGCTGCATCGATGGAAAGATGGCGACGTTCCCATGAATGAGCACCGCATCTGGTCCAGATGCTGCGGATACGTTCACGGGGCGAACTGTGGTAACGTACCGATCGGAGCTAACCCTAGCGCAATAACGCCACAACCGAGAGGGATAGACGTGTGCGGATACCAGGTAAAAAAAAAATTTTTTAAAAGAAAATTAATTAAGAAATGTTTTTATAAATTAAAAAAATATTTATTTAGGAAGACACCCAGAAACCACGTATGCACAGATTTTGAGAGAAATGTAGCAGCAAACTATTTAGCAGTCCGGACCACTGAAAGAAAAAACATTATTTTTAATATTTAATCTTGTATTGTAAAAAAATAAATAATACTTGCCACTCAAATAACGTTGCAATTGATGTAACGAACTCCCCATCCCACTCCTCCACCTCCTCGCGACAGCGACGCATATTTAATCGCCAACCGCGAATAAACTCGCACCGTTCGTAGTTTGTATCAAATGTCTGTAAGATAAACGTACAGTGTAAATTTTGTTTGAAAAAATATATTTCACGATAACACAGTGATGAACACACGATACTTACCAGCACGCTCAACAGCTCGTTTAATGACAGATTTTTGTCAACGACCACGAAACGTGGCTCTCGTGGCACCATTATACTCAACATGATTGCAAACTGAAAATGCATTTGACCGCCGCCTCCTTTTAAACACCGGTAGAAAACGCGAGATTAAATGAGGAAGGAAATGCAAAACCATAAGAGAAAGATCGTTGCAATAGGACCTCTCTCACTGTTTTATGAAACAGCGCGATAATTACGTCTTGCAGCTGCACAAAACAGCGGTTTAGATTTTAAGCATAATTAAAAACGCAAGATTAAATGCGGAAGTAAAACCATAAGAGAGAGATCGCTACAATAAAACCTCTCTCTGTTTTTGATAAAACAGAGCTATAATTGCATCGAATCTCTCTCTTACAGTTTTTAACTTGGTAGAAAATAATCAGAGGATACCTCTTCTACAATCATATACTCCTAAGAGAAAAAAAGTCTATACCAATTCTGGACCAGGGTGGTTCCCCCGGCTTTATTATTCTCACAATAGAAATACCTCTTCTACAATCATATGGTCCTAAGAGAAATAAAAGTCTCTCTCTCTCTCTTTCCTGTAAAGACATGATATAATCCTCACCGAACATGATAAGGAAATTGCTTCACATAATATTGCAACTAATTAGGTCCGGAAAAGATAAGGAAAACCACAAGGACGATGACCCCATCAATCGATCCTTGCAAGACACGATGTGTTCCCCCCACCCAAAAGATTGACCTACATAATATTTACAGAATAATAAAACGCGGAAAAAGATAAGGAAACAAAGACGGCACGCGCCGACACCGGAAATGATAAGGAAAACCGCAAGGCGCGTCGGAAATCATAAGGAAATTTCTACGGTATCGAAGCACCACAATATTCAAATGTCTCACCAACTGTCCTTCAGGTTTTAAAAACACAAAAAATATCAATACGCCCCTTCTGCACTTCGTTCAACAAGTCCAACGGACTAAACATGGAAACCGCCACGTACGGGACAATGACCGATCTTTCACGAAAAACACAGTAAATCTTGCATGAAAGAACGCGAAAATATTGTTCAAGAATATTCTGATGCAAAACGGTATGAATGCCGAATTCAAATAACTTCGTCGCAGCGAACGCCTGCAACGATGGCACGTTAGCGAACCGCATCATTCTTTACACATCCCATTATTTCACGCAATATTTAAACAGCTTGAAATACAAAGGATGTGGTCCTACAGATAACCCGATCGCGCAGAATGTAAATCCCCACTGAAAAAATACGGAAACGTGATAGATAAGGAAATCGTTCCACATAATATTACAACTTAAAAAATCTTTAAAAATACGTGTGGTCTTACAGATAACAATGCCTTGCAAGACAGGATGCGAAACGTGTTCGGACATGATCCCCACCCAAAAGATAATGATAACCACGCATGAAATAACAAGGTCGATGACACGCTATTTCATGGAAAAATTTAATGAAGAATACTAACGTGTTCCCCCCTCCCCCATCCAAAAGATTGGCCTACATAATATTTACAGAATAATAAAACGCGGAAAAAATTTAATGAAGAATACTAATGTGTTCCCCACCCAAAAGATTGACCTACATAATATTTACAGAATAATAAAACGCGGAAAAAGATAGAATAATAAAACGCGGAAAAAGATAAGGAAACAAAGACGGCACGCGCCGACACCGGAAATGATAAGGAAATTGCTTCACATAATATTGCAACTAAGTTCCCCCACCCAAAAGATTGACCTACATAATATTTACAGAATAATAAAACGCGGAAAAAGATAAGGAAACAAAGACGGCACCGGAAATGATAAGGAAAACCGCACGCGTCGGAAAGGAAATGATAATGATAAGGAAAACCGCAAGAAATCAAGATGGCGCCACGCGCCAGAGCCGAACGCTATTTCACGATAACGGAAATTCACTTCCTGAGTTAGAATCCCCATAGGTACACTACTCATAACGCATAACGCATAACGCATAACGCATAACGCATAACGCATAACGCATAACGCATAACGCATAACGCATAACGCATAACGCATAACGCATAACGCATAACGCATAACGCATAACGCATAACGCATAACGCATAACGCATAACGCATAACGCTTAACGCATAACGCCTAACGCATAACGCGTAACGCATAATGCATAACGCATAACGCTTAACGCATAGCCCATAACGCATAACGCATAACGCATCGCCACATAACGCATAACGGATAACGCATAACGCATAACGCATAACGGATAACGCATAACGCATAACGCATAACGCATAACGAATTACGCATAACGCATAACCCATAACGCATAACGCATAACGCATAACGCATAACGCATAACGCATAACACATAACGCATAACGCATAACGCATAACGCTTAACGCATAACGCCTAACGCATAACGCGTAACGCATAATGCATAACGTATAACGCTTAACGCATAGCCCATAACGCATAACGCATAACGCATCGCGCATAACGCATAACGGATAACGCATAACGCATAACGCATAACGGATAACGCATAACGCATAACGCATAACGAATTACGCATAACGCATAACCCATAACGCATAACGCATAACGCATAACGCATAACGCATAACGCATAACGCATAACGCATAACGCATAACGCATAACGCATAACGCATAACGCATAACGGATAACGCAAGAAGCATAACGCATAACGCATAAAGCATAACGCATAACGCATAACGCATAACGCATAACGCATAACGCATAACGCATAACGCATAACGCATAACGCATAACGCATAACGCTTAACGCATAACGCATAACGCATTACGCATAACGCATAACGCATAACGCATAACGCTTAACGCATAGCTCATAACGCATAACGCATAACGCTTAACGCATAACGCATAACGCATAACGGATAACGCATAACGCATAACGCATAACGGATAACGCATATCGCATAACGCATAACGCATAACGCATAACGCATAACGCATAACGCATAACGCATAACGCGTAACGCATAATGCATAACGCATAACGCTTAACGCATAGCCCATAACGCATAACGCATAACGCATAACGCATAACGCATAACACATAACGCATAACGCATAACGCATAACGCATAACGCATAACGCATAACGCATCGCGCATAACGCATAACGCATAACGCATAACGCATAACGCATAACGCATAACGCATAACGCATAACGCATAACGCATAACGCATAACGCATAACGCATAACGCATAACGCATAACGCATAACGCATAACGCATAACGCATAACGCATAACGCATAACGCATAACGCATAACGCATAACGCATAACGCATAACGCATAACGCATAACGCATAACGCATAACGCATAACGCATAACGCATAACGCATAACGCATAACGCATAACGCATAACGCATAACGCATAACGCATAA
The DNA here is from genome assembly GCF_051020765.1 of Lasioglossum baleicum. NCBI lineage: Eukaryota > Metazoa > Arthropoda > Insecta > Hymenoptera > Halictidae > Lasioglossum > Lasioglossum baleicum. The sequence continues at coordinate 142,314 of NW_027469411.1, read as the reverse complement.
CGCATAACGCGTAACGCATAATGCATAACGCATAACGCTTAACGCATAGCCCATAACGCATAACGCATAACGCATAACGGATAACGCATAACGCATAACGCATAACGAATTACGCATAACGCATAACCCATAACGCATAACGCATAACGCATAACGCATAACGCATAACGCATAACGCATAACGCATAACGCATAACGCATAACGCATAACGCATAACGCATAACGGATAACGCAAGAAGCATAACGCATAACGCATAAAGCATAACGCATAACGCATAACGCATAACGCATAACGCATAACGCATAACGCATAACGCATAACGCATAACGCATAACGCATAACGCATAACGCATAACGCATAACGCATAACGCATAACGCATAACGCATAACGCATAACGCATAACGCATAACGCATAACGCATAACGCATAACGCATAACGCATAACGCATAACGCATAACGCATAACGCATAACGCATAACGCATAACGCATAACGCATAACGCATAACGCATAACGCATAACGCATAACGCATAACGCATAACGCATAACGCATAACGCATAACGCATAACGCATAACGCATAACGCATAACGCATAACGCATAACGCATAACGCATAACGCATAACGCATAACGCATAACGCATAACACATAACGCATAACGCATAACGCATAACGCATAACGCATAACGCATAACGCATCGCGCATAACGCATAACGCATAACGCATAACGCATAACGCATAACGCTTAACGCATAACGCCTAACGCATAACGGGTAACGCATAATGCATAACGCATAACGCATAACCCATAACGCATAACGCATAACGCATAACGCATAACGGATAACGCAAGACGCATAACGCATAACGCATAAAGCATAACGCATAACGCATAACGCATAACGCATAACGCATAACGCATAACGCATAACGCATAACGCATAACGCATAACGGATAACGCATAACGCATAACGCATAACGGATAACGCATAACGCATAACGCATAACGCATAACGCATAACGCATAACGCATAACGCATAACGCATAACGCATAATGCATAACGCATAACGCTTAACGCATAGCTCATAACGCATAACGCATAACGCTTAACGCATAACGCATAACGCATAACGCATAACGCATAACGCATAACGCATAACGCATAACGCATAACGCATAACGCATAACGCATAACGCATAACGCATAACGCATAACGCATAACGCATAACGCATAACGCATAACGCATAACGCATAACGCATAACGCATAACGCATAACGCATAACGCATAACGCATCGCGCATAACGCATAACGGATAACGCATAACGCATAACGCATAACGCATAACGCATAACGCATAACGCATCGCGCATAACGCATAACGCATAACGCATAACGCATAACGCATAACGCTTAACGCATAACGCCTAACGCATAACGGGTAACGCATAATGCATAACGCATAACGCATAACCCATAACGCATAACGCATAACGCATAACGCATAACGCATAACGGATAACGCAAGACGCATAACGCATAACGCATAAAGCATAACGCATAACGCATAACGCATAACGCATAACGCATAACGCATAACGCATAACGCATAACGCATAACGGATAACGCATAACGCATAACGCATAACGGATAACGCATAACGCATAACGCATAACGCATAACGCATAACGCATAACGCATAACGCATAACGCATAACGCATAACGCATAACGCATAACGCATAACGCATAATGCATAACGCATAACGCTTAACGCATAGCTCATAACGCATAACGCATAACGCTTAACGCATAACGCATAACGCATAACGCATAACGCATAACGCATAACGCATAACGCATAACGCATAACGCATAACGCATAACGCATAACGCATAACGCATAACGCATAACGCATAACGCATAACGCATAACGCATAACGCATAACGCATAACGCATAACGCATAACGCATAACGCATAACGCATAACGCATAACGCATAACGCATAACGCATAACGCATAACGCATAACGCATAACGCATAACGCATAACGCATAACGCATAACGCATAACGCATAACGCATAACGCATAACGCATAACGCATAACGCATAACGCATAACGCATAACGCATAACGCATAACGCATAACGCATAACGCATAACGCATAACGCATAACGCATAACGCATAACGCATAACGCATAACGCATAACGCATAACGCATAACGCATAACGCATAACGCATAACGCATAACGCATAACGCATAACGCATAACGCATAACGCATAACGCATAACGCATAACGCATAACGCATAACGCATAACGCATAACGCATAACGCATAACGCATAACGCTTAACGCATAACGCATAACGCATAACGCATAACGCATAACGCATAACGCATAACGCTTAACGCATAACGCATTACGCATAACGCATAACGCATAATGCATAACGCATAACGGATAACGCATAACGGATAACGCATAACGCATAACGCATAACGCATAACGCATAACGCATAACGCATAACGCATAACGCATAACGCATAACGCATAACGCATAACGCATAACGCATAACGCATAACGCATAACGCATAACGCATAACGCATAACGCATAACGCATAACGCATAACGCATAACGCATAACGCATAACGCATAACGCATAACGCATTACGCATAACGCATAACGCATAATGCATAACGCATAACGCTTAACGCATAACGCATAACGCATAACGCATAACGGATAACGCAAGAAGCATAACGCATAACGCATAAAGCATAACGCATAACGCATAACGCATAACGCATAACGCATAACGCATAACGCATAACGCATAACGCATAACGCATAACGCATAACGCATAACGCATAACGCATAACGCATAACGCATAACGCATAACGCATAACGCATAACGCATAACGCATAACGCATAACGCATAACGCATAACGCATAACGCATAACGCATAACGCATAACGCATAACGCATAACGCATAACGCATAACGCATAACGCATAACGCATAACGCATAACGCATAACGCATAACGCATAACGCATAACGCATAACGCATAACGCATAACGCATAACGCATTACGCATAACGCATAACGCATAACGGATAACGCATGACGCATAACGCATAACGCATAACGCATAACGCATAACGCATAACGCATAACGCATAACGCATAACGCATAACGCATAACGCATAACGCATAACGCATAACGCATAACGCATAACGCATAACGCATAACGCATAACGCATAACGCATAACACATAACGCATAACGCATAACGCATAACGCATAACGCATAACGCATAACGCATCGCGCATAACGCATAACGCATAACGCATAACGCATAACGCATAACGCTTAACGCATAACGCCTAACGCATAACGGGTAACGCATAATGCATAACGCATAACGCATAACCCATAACGCATAACGCATAACGCATAACGCATAACGCATAACGGATAACGCAAGACGCATAACGCATAACGCATAAAGCATAACGCATAACGCATAACGCATAACGCATAACGCATAACGCATAACGCATAACGCATAACGCATAACGCATAACGCATAACGGATAACGCATAACGCATAACGCATAACGGATAACGCATAACGCATAACGCATAACGCATAACGCATAACGCATAACGCATAACGCATAACGCATAACGCATAACGCATAATGCATAACGCATAACGCTTAACGCATAGCTCATAACGCATAACGCATAACGCTTAACGCATAACGCATAACGCATAACGCATAACACATAACGCATAACGCATAACGCATAACGCATAACGCATAACGCATAACGCATAACGCATAACGCATAACGCATAACGCATAACGCATAACGCATAACGCATAACGCATAACGCATAACGCATAACGCATAACGCATAACGCATCGCGCATAACGCATAACGGATAACGCATAACGCATAACGCATAACGCATAACGCATAACGCATAACGCATAACGCATAACGCATAACGCATAACGCATAACGCATAACGCATAACGCATAACGCATAACGCATAACGCATAACGCATAACGCATAACGCATAACGCATAACGCATAACGCATAACGCATAACGCATAACGCATAACGCATAACGCATAACGCATAACGCATAACGCATAACGCATAACGCATAACGCATAACGCATAACGCATAACGCATAACGCATAACGCATAACGCATAACGCATTACGCATAACGCATAACGCATAACGGATAACGCATGACGCATAACGCATAACGCATAACGCATAACGCATAACGCATAACGCATAACGCATAACGCATAACGCATAACGCATAACGCATAACGCATAACGCATAACGCATAACGCATAACGCATAACGCATAACGCATAACGCATAACGCATAACGCATAACGCATAACGCATAACGCATAACGCATAACGCATAACGCATAACGCATAACGCATAACGCATAACGCATAACGCATAACGCATAACGCATCGCGCATAACGCATAACGCATAACGCATAACGCATAACGCATAACGCTTAACGCATAACGCCTAACGCATAACGGGTAACGCATAATGCATAACGCATAACGCATAACCCATAACGCATAACGCATAACGCATAACGCATAACGCATAACGCATAACGGATAACGCAAGACGCATAACGCATAACGCATAAAGCATAACGCATAACGCATAACGCATAACGCATAACGCATAACGCATAACGCATAACGCCTAACGCATAACGGATAACGCATAACGCATAACGCATAACGGATAACGCATAACGCATAACGCATAACGCATAACGCATAACGCATAACGCATAACGCATAACGCATAATGCATAACGCATAACGCTTAACGCATAGCTCATAACGCATAACGCATAACGCTTAACGCATAACGCATAACGCATAACGCATAACGCATAACGCATAACGCATAACGCATAACGCATAACGCATAACGCATAACGCATAACGCATAACGCATAACGCATAACGCATAACGCATAACGCATAACGCATAACGCATAACGCATAACGCATAACGCATAACGCATAACGCATAACGCATAACGCATAACGCATAACGCATAACGCATAACGCATAACGCATAACGCATAACGCATAACGCATAACGCATAACGCATAACGCATAACGCATAACGCATAACGCATAACGCATAACGCATAACGCTTAACGCATAACGCATTACGCATAACGCATAACGCATAACGCATAACGCATAACGGATAACGCATAACGGATAACGCATAACGCATAACGCATAACGCATAACGCATAACGCATAACGCATAACGCATAACGCATAACGCATAACGGATAACGCATAACGCATAACGCATAACACATAACGCATAACGCATAACGCATAACGCATAACGCATAACGCATAACGCATAACGCATAACGCATAACGCATAACGCATAACGCATAACGCATAACGCATAACGCATAACGCATAACGCATAACGCATAACGCATAACGCATAACGCATAACGCATTACGCATAACGCATAACGCATAACGCATAACGCATAACGCTTAACGCATAGCTGATAACGCATAACGCATAGCCCATAACGCATAACGCATAACGCATAACGCATAACGCATAACACATAACGCATAACGCATAACGCATAACGCATAACGCATAACGCATAACGCATAACGCATCGCGCATAACGCATAACGCATAACGCATAACGCATAACGCATAACGCTTAACGCATAACGCCTAACGCATAACGCGTAACGCATAATGCATAACGCATAACGCATAACCCATAACGCATAACGCATAACGCATAACGCATAACGCATAACGCATAACGCATAACGGATAACGCAAGACGCATAACGCATAACGCATAAAGCATAACGCATAACGCATAACGCATAACGCATAACGCATAACGCATAACGCATAACGCATAACGCATAACGCATAACGCATAACGCATAACGCATAACGCATAACGCATAACGCATAACGCATAACGCATAACGCATAACGCATAACGCATAACGCATAACGCATAACGCATAACGCATAACGCATAACGCATAACGCATAACACATAACGCATAACGCATAACGCATAACGGATAACGCATAACGCATAACGCATAACGGATAACGCATAACGCATAACGCATAACGCATAACGCATAACGCATAACGCATAACGCATAACGCATAACGCATAACGCATAACGCATAATGCATAACGCATAACGCTTAACGCATAGCTCATAACGCATAACGCATAACGCTTAACGCATAACGCATAACGCATAACGCATAACGCATAACGCATAACGCATAACGCATAACGCATAACGCATAACGCATAACGCATAACGCATAACGCATGACGCATAACGCATAACGCATAACGCATAACGCATCGCGCATAACGCATAACGGATAACGCATAACGCATAACGCATAACGCATAACGCATAACGCATAACGCATAACGCATAACGCATAACGCATAACGCATAACGCATAACGCATAACGCATAACGCATAACGCATAACGCATAACGCATAACGCATAACGCATAACGCATAACGCATAACGCATAACGCATAACGCATAACGCATAACGCATAACGCATAACGCATAACGCATAACGCATAACGCATAACGCATAACGCATTACGCATAACGCATAACGCATAACGGATAACGCATGACGCATAACGCATAACGCATAACGCATAACGCATAACGCATAACGCATAACGCATAACGTATAACGCATAACGCATAACGCATAACGCATAACGCATAACGCATAACGCATAACGCATAACGCATAACGCATAACGCATAACGCATAACGCATAACGCATAACGCATCGCGCATAACGCATAACGCATAACGCATAACGCATAACGCATAACGCTTAACGCATAACGCCTAACGCATAACGGGTAACGCATAATGCATAACGCATAACGCATAACCCATAACGCATAACGCATAACGCATAACGCATAACGCATAACGCATAACGCATAACGCATAACGCATAACGGATAACGCAAGACGCATAACGCATAACGCATAAAGCATAACGCATAACGCATAACGCATAACGCATAACGCATAACGCATAACGCATAACGCATAACGGATAACGCATAACGCATAACGCATAACGGATAACGCATAACGCATAACGCATAACGCATAACGCATAACGCATAACGCATAACGCATAACGCATAACGCATAATGCATAACGCATAACGCTTAACGCATAGCTCATAACGCATAACGCATAACGCTTAACGCATAACGCATAACGCATAACGCATAACGCATAACGCATAACGCATAACGCATAACGCATAACGCATAACGCATAACGCATAACGCATAACGCATAACGCATAACGCATAACGCATAACGCATAACGCATAACGCATAACGCATAACGCATAACGCATAACGCATAACGCATAACGCATAACGCATAACGCATAACGCATAACGCATAACGCATAACGCATAACGCATAACGCATAACGCATAACGCATAACGCATAACGCATAACGCATAACGCATAACGCTTAACGCATAACGCATTACGCATAACGCATAACGCATAATGCATAACGCATAACGGATAACGCATAACGGATAACGCATAACGCATAACGCATAACGCATAACGCATAACGCATAACGCATAACGCATAACGCATAACGCATAACGCATAACGCATAACGCATAACGCATAACGCATAACGCATAACGCATAACGCATAACGCATAACGCATAACGCATAACGCATAACGCATAACGCATAACGCATAACGCATAACGCATAACGCATAACGCATAACGCATAACGCATAACGCATAACGCATAACGCATAACGCATAACGCATAACGCATAACGCATAACGCATAACGCATAACGCATAACGCATAACGCATAACGCATAACGCATAACGCATAACGCATAACGCATAACGCATAACGCATAACGCATAACGCATAACGCATAACGCATAACGCATAACGCATAACGCATTACGCATAACGCATAACGCATAATGCATAACGCATAACGCTTAACGCATAGCTGATAACGCATAACGCATAGCCCATAACGCATAACGCATAACGCATAACGCATAACGCATAACGCATAACACATAACGCATAACGCATAACGCATAACGCATAACGCATAACGCATAACGCATCGCGCATAACGCATAACGCATAACGCATAACGCATAACGCATAACGCTTAACGCATAACGCCTAACGCATAACGCGTAACGCATAATGCATAACGCATAACGCATAACCCATAACGCATAACGCATAACGCATAACGCATAACGCATAACGCATAACGCATAACGGATAACGCAAGACGCATAACGCATAACGCATAAAGCATAACGCATAACGCATAACGCATAACGCATAACGCATAACGCATAACGCATAACGCATAACGCATAACGCATAACGCATAACGCATAACGCATAACGCATAACGCATAACGCATAACGCATAACGCATAACGCATAACGCATAACGCATAACGCATAACGCATAACGCATAACGCATAACGCATAACGCATAACGCATAACGCATAACGCATCGCGCATAACGCATAACGCATAACGCATAACGCATAACGCATAACGCATAACGCTTAACGCATAACGCCTAACGCATAACGGGTAACGCATAATGCATAACGCATAACGCATAACCCATAACGCATAACGCATAACGCATAACGCATAACGCATAACGCATAACGCATAACGCATAACGCATAACGCATAACGCATAACGCATAACGCATAACGCATAACGCATAACGCATAACGCATAACGCTTAACGCATAACGCATTACGCATAACGCATAACGCATAATGCATAACGCATAACGGATAACGCATAACGGATAACGCATAACGCATAACGCATAACGCATAACGCATAACGCATAACGCATAACGCATAACGCATAACGCATAACGCATAACGCATAACGCATAACGCATAACGCATAACGCATAACGCATAACGCATAACGCATAACGCATAACGCATAACGCATAACGCATAACGCATAACGCATAACGCATAACGCATAACGCATAACGCATAACGCATAACGCATAACGCATAACGCATAACGCATAACGCACAACGCATAACGCATAACGCATAACGCATAACGCATAACGCATAACGCATAACGCATAACGCATAACGCATAACGCATAACGCATAACGCATAACGCATAACGCATAACGCATAACGCATAACGCATAACGCATAACGCATAACGCATAACGCATAACGCATTACGCATAACGCATAACGCATAATGCATAACGCATAACGCTTAACGCATAGCTGATAACGCATAACGCATAGCCCATAACGCATAACGCATAACGCATAACGCATAACGCATAACACATAACGCATAACGCATAACGCATAACGCATAACGCATAACGCATAACGCATCGCGCATAACGCATAACGCATAACGCATAACGCATAACGCATAACGCTTAACGCATAACGCCTAACGCATAACGCGTAACGCATAATGCATAACGCATAACGCATAACCCATAACGCATAACGCATAACGCATAACGCATAACGCATAACGCATAACGCATAACGCATAACGGATAACGCAAGACGCATAACGCATAACGCATAAAGCATAACGCATAACGCATAACGCATAACGCATAACGCATAATGCATAACGCATAACGCATAACCCATAACGCATAACGCATAACGCATAACGCATAACGCATAACGGATAACGCAAGACGCATAACGCATAACGCATAAAGCATAACGCATAACGCATAACGCATAACGCATAACGCATAACGCATAACGCATAACGCATAACGCATAACGCATAACGGATAACGCATAACGCATAACGCATAACGGATAACGCATAACGCATAACGCATAACGCATAACGCATAACGCATAACGCATAACGCATAACGCATAACGCATAACGCATAATGCATAACGCATAACGCTTAACGCATAGCTCATAACGCATAACGCATAACGCTTAACGCATAACGCATAACGCATAACGCATAACGCATAACGCATAACGCATAACGCATAACGCATAACGCATAACGCATAACGCATAACGCATAACGCATAACGCATAACGCATAACGCATCGCGCATAACGCATAACGGATAACGCATAACGCATAACGCATAACGCATAACGCATAACGCATAACGCATCGCGCATAACGCATAACGCATAACGCATAACGCATAACGCATAACGCTTAACGCATAACGCCTAACGCATAACGGGTAACGCATAATGCATAACGCATAACGCATAACGCATAACGCATAACGCATAACGCATCGCGCATAACGCATAACGCATAACGCATAACGCATAACGCATAACGCTTAACGCATAACGCCTAACGCATAACGGGTAACGCATAATGCATAACGCATAACGCATAACCCATAACGCATAACGCATAACGCATAACGCATAACGCATAACGCATAACGCATAACGCATAACGCATAACGGATAACGCAAGACGCATAACGCATAACGCATAAAGCATAACGCATAACGCATAACGCATAACGCATAACGCATAACGCATAACGCATAACGCATAACGCATAACGCATAACGGATAACGCATAACGCATAACGCATAACGGATAACGCATAACGCATAACGCATAACGCATAACGCATAACGCATAACGCATAACGCATAACGCATAACGCATAACGCATAATGCATAACGCATAACGCTTAACGCATAGCTCATAACGCATAACGCATAACGCTTAACGCATAACGCATAACGCATAACGCATAACGCATAACGCATAACGCATAACGCATAACGCATAACGCATAACGCATAACGCATAACGCATAACGCATAACGCATAACGCATAACGCATAACGCATAACGCATAACGCATAACGCATAACGCATAACGCATAACGCATAACGCATAACGCATAACGCATAACGCATAACGCATAACGCATAACGCATAACGCATAACGCATAACGCATAACGCATAACGCATAACGCATAACGCATAACGCATAACGCATAACGCATAACGCATAACGCATAACGCATAACGCATAACGCTTAACGCATAACGCATTACGCATAACGCATAACGCATAATGCATAACGCATAACGGATAACGCATAACGGATAACGCATAACGCATAACGCATAACGCATAACGCATAACGCATAACGCATAACGCATAACGCATAACGCATAACGCATAACGCATAACGCATCGCGCATAACGCATAACGCATAACGCATAACGCATAACGCATAACGCATAACGCATAACGCATAACGCATAACGGATAACGCAAGACGCATAACGCATAACGCATAAAGCATAACGCATAACGCATAACGCATAACGCATAATGCAAAACGCATAACGCTTAACGCATAGCTCATAACGCATAACGCATAACGCTTAACGCATAACGCATAACGCATAACGCATAACGCATAACGCATAACGCATAACGCATAACGCATAACGCATAACGCATAACGCATAACGCATAACGCATAACGCATAACGCATAACGCATAACGCATAACGCATAACGCATAACGCATAACGCATAACGCATAACGCATCGCGCATAACGCATAACGGATAACGCATAACGCATAACGCATAACGCATAACGCATAACGCATAACGCATAACGCATCGCGCATAACGCATAACGCATAACGCATAACGCATAACGCATAACGCTTAACGCATAACGCCTAACGCATAACGGGTAACGCATAATGCATAACGCATAACGCATAACGCATAACGCATAACGCATAACGCATAACGCATAACGCATAACGCATCGCGCATAACGCATAACGCATAACGCATAACGCATAACGCATAACGCTTAACGCATAACGCCTAACGCATAACGGGTAACGCATAATGCATAACGCATAACGCATAACCCATAACGCATAACGCATAACGCATAACGCATAACGCATAACGCATAACGCATAACGGATAACGCAAGACGCATAACGCATAACGCATAAAGCATAACGCATAACGCATAACGCATAACGCATAACGCATAACGCATAACGCATAACGCATAACGGATAACGCATAACGCATAACGCATAACGCATAACGCATAACGCATAACGCATAACGCATAACGCATAACGCATAATGCATAACGCATAACGCTTAACGCATAGCTCATAACGCATAACGCATAACGCTTAACGCATAACGCATAACGCATAACGCATAACGCATAACGCATAACGCATAACGCATAACGCATAACGCATAACGCATAACGCATAACGCATAACGCATAACGCATAACGCATAACGCATAACGCATAACGCATAACGCATAACGCATAACGCATAACGCATAACGCATAACGCATAACGCATAACGCATAACGCATAACGCATAACGCATAACGCATAACGCATAACGCATAACGCATAACGCATAACGCATAACGCATAACGCATAACGCATAACGCATAACGCATAACGCATAACGCATAACGCATAACGCATAACGCATAACGCATAACGCATAACGCATAACGCATAACGCATAACGCATAACGCATAACGCATAACGCATAACGCTTAACGCATAACGCATTACGCATAACGCATAACGCATAATGCATAACGCATAACGGATAACGCATAACGGATAACGCATAACGCATAACGCATAACGCATAACGCATAACGCATAACGCATAACGCATAACGCATAACGCATAACGCATAACGCATAACGCATAACGCATAACGCATAACGCATAACGCATAACGCATAACGCATAACGCATAACGCATAACGCATAACGCATAACGCATAACGCATAACGCATAACGCATAACGCATAACGCATAACGCATAACGCATAACGCATAACGCATAACGCATAACGCATAACGCATAACGCATAACGCATAACGCATAACGCATAACGCATAACGCATAACGCATAACGCATAACGCATAACGCATAACGCATAACGCATAACGCATAACGCATAACGCATAACGCATAACGCATAACGCATAACGCATAACGCATAACGCATAACGCATAACGCATAACGCATAACGCATTACGCATAACGCATAACGCATAATGCATAACGCATAACGCTTAACGCATAGCTGATAACGCATAACGCATAGCCCATAACGCATAACGCATAACGCATAACGCATAACGCATAACACATAACGCATAACGCATAACGCATAACGCATAACGCATAACGCATCGCGCATAACGCATTACGCATAACGCATAACGCATAACGCATAACGCTTAACGCATAACGCCTAACGCATAACGCGTAACGCATAATGCATAACGCATAACGCATAACCCATAACGCATAACGCATAACGCATAACGCATAACGCATAACGCATAACGCATAACGCATAACGGATAACGCAAGACGCATAACGCATAACGCATAAAGCATAACGCATAACGCATAACGCATAACGCATAACGCATAACGCATAACGCATAACGCATAACGCATAACGCATAACGCATAACGCATAACGCATAACGCATAACGCATAACGCATAACGCATAACGCATAACGCATAACGCATAACGCATAACGCATAACGCATAACGCATAACGCATAACGCATAACGCATAACGCATAACGCATAACGCATAACGCATAACTCATAACGCATAACGCATAACGCATAACGCATAACGCATAACGCATAACGCATAACGCATCGCGCATAACGCATAACGCATAACGCATAACGCATAACGCATAACGCATAACGCATAACGCTTAACGCATAACGCCTAACGCATAACGGGTAACGCATAATGCATAACGCATAACGCATAACCCATAACGCATAACGCATAACGCATAACGCATAACGCATAACGGATAACGCAAGACGCATAACGCATAACGCATAAAGCATAACGCATAACGCATAACGCATAACGCATAACGCATAACGCATAACGCATAACGCATAACGCATAACGCATAACGGATAACGCATAACGCATAACGCATAACGGATAACGCATAACGCATAACGCATAACGCATAACGCATAACGCATAACGCATAACGCATAACGCATAACGCATAATGCATAACGCATAACGCTTAACGCATAGCTCATAACGCATAACGCATAACGCTTAACGCATAACGCATAACGCATAACGCATAACGCATAACGCATAACGCATAACGCATAACGCATAACGCATAACGCATAACGCATAACGCATAACGCATAACGCATAACGCATAACGCATAACGCATCGCGCATAACGCATAACGGATAACGCATAACGCATAACGCATAACGCATAACGCATAACGCATAACGCATCGCGCATAACGCATAACGCATAACGCATAACGGATAACGCATAACGGATAACGCATAACGCATAACGCATAACGCATAACGCATAACGCATAACGCATAACGCATAACGCATAACGCATAACGCATAACGCATAACGCATAACGCATAACGCATAACGCATAACGCATAACGCATAACGCATAACGCATAACGCATAACGCATAACGCATAACGCATAACGCATAACGCATAACGCATAACGCATAACGCATAACGCATAACGCATAACGCATAACGCATAACGCATAACGCATAACGCATAACGCATAACGCATAACGCATAACGCATAACGCATAACGCATAACGCATAACGCATAACGCATAACGCATAACGCATAACGCATAACGCATAACGCATAACGCATAACGCATAACGCATAACGCATAACGCATAACGCATAACGCATAACGCATAACGCATAACGCATTACGCATAACGCATAACGCATAACGCATAACGCTTAACGCATAGCTGATAACGCATAACGCATAGCCCATAACGCATAACGCATAACGCATAACGCATAACGCATAACACATAACGCATAACGCATAACGCATAACGCATAACGCATAACGCATCGCGCATAACGCATTACGCATAACGCATAACGCATAACGCATAACGCTTAACGCATAACGCCTAACGCATAACGCGTAACGCATAATGCATAACGCATAACGCATAACCCATAACGCATAACGCATAACGCATAACGCATAACGCATAACGCATAACGCATAACGCATAACGGATAACGCAAGACGCATAACGCATAACGCATAAAGCATAACGCATAACGCATAACGCATAACGCATAACGCATAACGCATAACGCATAACGCATAACGCATAACGCATAACGCATAACGCATAACGCATAACGCATAACGCATAACGCATAACGCATAACGCATAACGCATAACGCATAACGCATAACGCATAACGCATAACGCATAACGCATAACGCATAACGCATAACGCATAACGCATAACGCATAACTCATAACGCATAACGCATAACGCATAACGCATAACGCATAACGCATAACGCATCGCGCATAACGCATAACGCATAACGCATAACGCATAACGCATAACGCATAACGCATAACGCTTAACGCATAACGCCTAACGCATAACGGGTAACGCATAATGCATAACGCATAACGCATAACCCATAACGCATAACGCATAACGCATAACGCATAACGCATAACGGATAACGCAAGACGCATAACGCATAACGCATAAAGCATAACGCATAACGCATAACGCATAACGCATAACGCATAACGCATAACGCATAACGCATAACGCATAACGCATAACGGATAACGCATAACGCATAACGCATAACGGATAACGCATAACGCATAACGCATAACGCATAACGCATAACGCATAACGCATAACGCATAACGCATAACGCATAATGCATAACGCATAACGCTTAACGCATAGCTCATAACGCATAACGCATAACGCTTAACGCATAACGCATAACGCATAACGCATAACGCATAACGCATAACGCATAACGCATAACGCATAACGCATAACGCATAACGCATAACGCATAACGCATAACGCATAACGCATAACGCATAACGCATAACGCATAACGCATCGCGCATAACGCATAACGGATAACGCATAACGCATAACGCATAACGCATAACGCATAACGCATAACGCATCGCGCATAACGCATAACGCATAACGCATAACGCATAACGCATAACGCTTAACGCATAACGCCTAACGCATAACGGGTAACGCATAATGCATAACGCATAACGCATAACCCATAACGCATAACGCATAACGCATAACGCATAACGCATAACGGATAACGCAAGACGCATAACGCATAACGCATAAAGCATAACGCATAACGCATAACGCATAACGCATAACGCATAACGCATAACGCATAACGCATAACGCATAACGCATAACGGATAACGCATAACGCATAACGCATAACGGATAACGCATAACGCATAACGCATAACGCATAACGCATAACGCATAACGCATAACGCATAACGCATAACGCATAACGCATAACGCATAACGCATAACGCATAACGCATAACGCATAACGCATAACGCATAATGCATAACGCATAACGCTTAACGCATAGCTCATAACGCATAACGCATAACGCTTAACGCATAACGCATAACGCATAACGCATAACGCATAACGCATAACGCATAACGCATAACGCATAACGCATAACGCATAACGCATAACGCATAACGCATAACGCATAACGCATAACGCATAACGCATAACGCATAACGCATAACGCATAACGCATAACGCATAACGCATAACGCATAACGCATAACGCATAACGCATAACGCATAACGCATAACGCATAACGCATAACGCATAACGGATAACGCAAGACGCATAACGCATAACGCATAACGCATAACGCATAAAGCATAACGCATAACGCATAACGCATAACGCATAACGCATAACGCATAACGCATAACGCATAACGCATAACGCATAACGCATAACGGATAACGCATAACGCATAACGCATAACGGATAACGCATAACGCATAACGCATAACGCATAACGCATAACGCATAACGCATAACGCATAACGCATAACGCATAACGCATAACGCATAACGGATAACGCATAACGCATAACGCATAATGCATAACGCATAACGCATAACCCATAACGCATAACGCATAACGCATAACGCATAACGCATAACGGATAACGCATAACGCATAACGCATAACGCATAACGCATAACGCATAACGCATAACGCATAACGGATAACGCAAGACGCATAACGCATAACGCATAAAGCATAACGCATAACGCATAACGCATAACGCATAAAGCATAACGCATAACGCATAACGCATAACGCATAACGCATAACGCATAACGCATAACGCATAACGCATAACGCATAACGGATAACGCATAACGCATAACGCATAACGCATAACGCATAACGCATAACGCATAACGCATCGCGCATAACGCATAACGCATAACGCATAACGCATAACGCATAACGCTTAACGCATAACGCCTAACGCATAACGGGTAACGCATAACGCATAACCCATAACGCATAACGCATAACGCATAACGCATAACGCATAACGGATAACGCATAACGCATAACGCATAACGCATAACGCATAACGCATAACGCATAACGCATAACGGATAACGCAAGACGCATAACGCATAACGCATAAAGCATAACGCATAACGCATAACGCATAACGCATAAAGCATAACGCATAACGCATAACGCATAACGCATAACGCATAACGCATAACGCATAACGCATAACGCATAACGCATAACGGATAACGCATAACGCATAACGCATAACGCATAACGCATAACGCATAACGCATAACGCATCGCGCATAACGCATAACGCATAACGCATAACGCATAACGCATAACGCTTAACGCATAACGCCTAACGCATAACGGGTAACGCATAATGCATAACGCATAACGCATAACCCATAACGCATAACGCATAACGCATAACGCATAACGCATAACGCATAACGGATAACGCAAGACGCATAACGCATAACGCATAAAGCATAACGCATAACGCATAACGCATAACGCATAACGCATAACGCATAACGCATAACGCATAACGCATAACGCATAACGCATAACGGATAACGCATAACGCATAACGCATAACGGATAACGCATAACGCATAACGCATAACGCATAACGCATAACGCATAACGCATAACGCATAACGCATAACGCATAACGCATAACGCATAACGCATAACGCATAACGCATAACGCATAACGCTTAACGCATAGCTCATAACGCATAACGCATAACGCTTAACGCATAACGCATAACGCATAACGCATAACGCATAACGCATAACGCATAACGCATAACGCATAACGCATAACGCATAACGCGTAACGCATAACGCATAACGCATAACGCATAACGCATAACGCATAACGCATAACGCATAACGCATAACGCATAACGCATAACGCATAACGCATAACGCATAACGCATAACGCATAACGCATAACGCATAACGCATAACGCATAACGCATAACGCATAACGCATAACGCATAACGCATAACGCATAACGCATAACGCATAACGGATAACGCAAGACGCATAACGCATAACGCATAAAGCATAACGCATAACGCATAACGCATAACGCATAAAGCATAACCCATAACGCATAACGCATAACGCATAACGCATAACGCATAACGGATAACGCAAGACGCATAACGCATAACGCATAAAGCATAACGCATAACGCATAACGCATAACGCATAAAGCATAACGCATAACGCATAACGCATAACGCATAACGCATAACGCATAACGCATAACGCATAACGCATAACGGATAACGCATAACGCATAACGCATAACGGATAACGCATAACGCATAACGCATAACGCATAACGCATAACGCATAACGCATAACGCATAACGCATAACGCATAATGCATAACGCATAACGCTTAACGCATAGCTCATAACGCATAACGCATAACGCTTAACGCATAACGCATAACGCATAACGCATAACGCATAACGCATAACGCATAACGCATAACGCATAACGCATAACGCATAACGCATAACGCATAACGCATAACGCATAACGCATAACGCATAACGCATAACGCATCGCGCATAACGCATAACGGATAACGCATAACGCATAACGCATAACGCATAACGCATAACGCATAACGCATCGCGCATAACGCATAACGCATAACGCATAACGCATAACGCATAACGCTTAACGCATAACGCCTAACGCATAACGGGTAACGCATAATGCATAACGCATAACGCATAACCCATAACGCATAACGCATAACGCATAACGCATAACGCATAACGGATAACGCAAGACGCATAACGCATAACGCATAAAGCATAACGCATAACGCATAACGCATAACGCATAACGCATAACGCATAACGCATAACGCATAACGCATAACGCATAACGCATAACGGATAACGCATAACGCATAACGCATAACGGATAACGCATAACGCATAACGCATAACGCATAACGCATAACGCATAACGCATAACGCATAACGCATAACGCATAACGCATAACGCATAACGCATAACGCATAACGCATAATGCATAACGCATAACGCTTAACGCATAGCTCATAACGCATAACGCATAACGCTTAACGCATAACGCATAACGCATAACGCATAACGCATAACGCATAACGCATAACGCATAACGCATAACGCATAACGCATAACGCATAACGCATAACGCATAACGCATAACGCATAACGCATAACGCATAACGCATAACGCATAACGCATAACGCATAACGCATAACGCATAACGCATAACGCATAACGCATAACGCATAACGCATAACGCATAACGCATAACGCATAACGCATAACGCATAACGCATAACGCATAACGCATAACGCATAACGCATAACGCATAACGCATAACGCATAACGCATAACGCATAACGCATAACGCATAACGCATAACGCATAACGCATAACGCATAACGCATAACGCATAACGCATAACGCATAACGCATAACGCATAACGCATAACGCATAACGCATAACGCATAACGCATAACGCATAACGCATAACGCATAACGCATAACGCATAACGCATAACGCATAACGCATAACGCATAACGCATAACGCATAACGCATAACGCATAACGCATAACGCATAACGCATAACGCATAACGCATAACGCATAACGCTTAACGCATAACGCATTACGCATAACGCATAACGCATAACGCATAACGCATAACGGATAACGCATAACGGATAACGCATAACGCATAACGCATAACGCATAACGCATAACGCATAACGCATAACGCATAACGCATAACGCATAACGCATAACGCATAACGCATAACGCATAACGCATAACGCATTACGCATAACGCATAACGCATAATGCATAACGCATAACGCTTAACGCATAGCTGATAACGCATAACGCATAGCCCATAACGCATAACGCATAACGCATAACGCATAACGCATAACGCATAACACATAACGCATAACGCATAACGCATAACGCATAACGCATAACGCATCGCGCATAACGCATAACGCATAACGCATAACGCATAACGCATAACGCTTAACGCATAACGCCTAACGCATAACGCGTAACGCATAATGCATAACGCATAACGCATAACCCATAACGCATAACGCATAACGCATAACGCATAACGCATAACGCATAACGCATAACGCATAACGCATAACGCATAACGGATAACGCAAGACGCATAACGCATAACGCATAAAGCATAACGCATAACGCATAACGCATAACGCATAACGCATAACGGATAACGCAAGACGCATAACGCATAACGCATAAAGCATAACGCATAACGCATAACGCATAATGCATAACGCATAACGCTTAACGCATAGCTCATAACGCATAACGCATAACGCTTAACGCATAACGCATAACGCATAACGCATAACGCATAACGCATAACGCATAACGCATAACGCATAACGCATAACGCATAACGCATAACGCATAACGCATAACGCATAACGCATAACGCATAACGCATAACGCATAACGCATAACGCATAACGCATAACGCATAACGCATCGCGCATAACGCATAACGGATAACGCATAACGCATAACGCATAACGCATAACGCATAACGCATAACGCATAACGCATAACGCATAACGCATAACGCATAACGCATAACGCATAACGCATAACGCATAACGCATAACGCATAACGCATAACGCATAACGCATAACGCATAACGCATAACGCATAACGCATAACGCATAACGCATAACGCATAACGCATAACGCATAACGCATAACGCATAACGCATAACGCATAACGCATAACGCATAACGCATAACGCATAACGCATTACGCATAACGCATAACGCATAACGGATAACGCATGACGCATAACGCATAACGCATAACGCATAACGCATAACGCATAACGCATAACGCATAACGCATAACGCATAACGCATAACGCATAACGCATAACGCATAACGCATAACGCATAACGCATAACGCATAACGCATAACGCATAACGCATAACGCATAACGCATAACGCATAACGCATAACGCATAACGCATCGCGCATAACGCATAACGCATAACGCATAACGCATAACGCATAACGCTTAACGCATAACGCCTAACGCATAACGGGTAACGCATAATGCATAACGCATAACGCATAACCCATAACGCATAACGCATAACGCATAACGCATAACGCATAACGCATAACGCATAACGGATAACGCAAGACGCATAACGCATAACGCATAAAGCATAACGCATAACGCATAACGCATAACGCATAACGCATAACGCCTAACGCATAACGGATAACGCATAACGCATAACGCATAACGGATAACGCATAACGCATAACGCATAACGCATAACGCATAACGCATAACGCATAACGCATAACGCATAACGCATAATGCATAACGCATAACGCTTAACGCATAGCTCATAACGCATAACGCATAACGCTTAACGCATAACGCATAACGCATAACGCATAACGCATAACGCATAACGCATAACGCATAACGCATAACGCATAACGCATAACGCATAACGCATAACGCATAACGCATAACGCATAACGCATAACGCATAACGCATAACGCATAACGCATAACGCATAACGCATAACGCATAACGCATAACGCATAACGCATAACGCTTAAACGCATAACGCATTACGCATAACGCATAACGCATAATGCATAACGCATAACGGATAACGCATAACGGATAACGCATAACGCATAACGCATAACGCATAACGCATAACGCATAACGCATAACGCATAACGCATAACGCATAACGCATAACGCATAACGCATAACGCATAACGCATAACGCATAACGCATAACGCATAACGCATAACGCATAACGCATAACGCATAACGCATAACGCATAACGCATAACGCATAACGCATAACGCATAACGCATAACGCATAACGCATTACGCATAACGCATAACGCATAATGCATAACGCATAACGCATAACGCATAACGCATAACGCATAACGCATAACGCATAACGCATAACGCATAACGCATAACGCATAACGCATAACGCTTAACGCATAACGCATAACGCATAACGCATAACGCATAACGCATCGCGCATAACGCATAACGCATAACGCATAACGCATAACGCATAACGCTTAACGCATAACGCCTAACGCATAACGCGTAACGCATAATGCATAACGCATAACGCATAACCCATAACGCATAACGCATAACGCATAACGCATAACGCATAACGCATAACGCATAACGGATAACGCAAGACGCATAACGCATAACGCATAAAGCATAACGCATAACGCATAACGCATAACGCATAACGCATAACGCATAACGCATAACGCATAACGCATAACGCATAACGCATAACGCATAACGCATAACGCATAACGCATAACGCATAACGCATAACGCATAACGCATAACGCATAACGCATAACGCATAACGCATAACGCATAACGCATAACGCATAACACATAACGCATAACGCATAACGCATAACGGATAACGCATAACGCATAACGCATAACGGATAACGCATAACGCATAACGCATAACGCATAACGCATAACGCATAACGCATAACGCATAACGCATAATGCATAACGCATAACGCTTAACGCATAGCTCATAACGCATAACGCATAACGCTTAACGCATAACGCATAACGCATAACGCATAACGCATAACGCATAACGCATAACGCATAACGCATAACGCATAACGCATAACGCATAACGCATAACGCATAACGCATAACGCATAACGCATAACGCATAACGCATCGCGCATAACGCATAACGGATAACGCATAACGCATAACGCACAACGCATAACGCATAACGCATAACGCATAACGCATAACGCATAACGCATAACGCATAACGCATAACGCATAACGCATAACGCATAACGCATAACGCATAACGCATAACGCATAACGCATAACGCATAACGCATAACGCATAACGCATAACGCATAACGCATAACGCATAACGCATAACGCATAACGCATAACGCATAACGCATAACGCATAACGCATAACGCATAACGCATAACGCATAACGCATAACGCATAACGCATAACGCATAACGCATAACGCATAACGCATAACGCATAACGCATTACGCATAACGCATAACGCATAACGGATAGCGCATGACGCATAACGCATAACGCATAACGCATAACGCATAACGCATAACGCATAACGCATAACGCATAACGCATAACGCATAACGCATAACGCATAACGCATAACGCATAACGCATAACGCATAACGCATAACGCATAACGCATAACGCATAACGCATAACGCATAACGCATAACGCATAACGCATAACGCATAACGCATAACGCATAACGCATAACGCATCGCGCATAACGCATAACGCATAACGCATAACGCATAACGCATAACGCTTAACGCATAACGCCTAACGCATAACGGGTAACGCATAATGCATAACGCATAACGCATAACCCATAACGCATAACGCATAACGCATAACGCATAACGCATAACGCATAACGCATAACGGATAACGCAAGACGCATAACGCATAACGCATAAAGCATAACGCATAACGCATAACGCATAACGCATAACGCATAACGCATAACGCATAACGCATAACGCATAACGCATAACGCATAACGCATAACGCATAACGCATAACGCATAACGCATAACGCATAACGCATAACGCATAACGCATAACGCATAACGCATAACGCATAACGCATAACGCATAACGCATAACGCATAACGCATAACGCATAACGCATAACGCATAACGCATAACGCATAACGCATAACGCATAACGCATAACGCATAACGCATAACGCATAACGCATAACGCATAACGCATAACGCATAACGCATAACGCATAACGCATAACGCATAACGCATAACGCATAACGCATAACGCATAACGCATAACGCATAACGCATAACGCATAACGCATAACGCATAACGCATAACGCATAACGCTTAACGCATAACGCATTACGCATAACGCATAACGCATAACGCATAACGCATAACGGATAACGCATAACGGATAACGCATAACGCATAACGCATAACGCATAACGCATAACGCATAACGCATAACGCATAACGCATAACGCATAACGCATAACGCATAACGCATAACGCATAACGCATAACGCATTACGCATAACGCATAACGCATAATGCATAACGCATAACGCTTAACGCATAGCTGATAACGCATAACGCATAGCCCATAACGCATAACGCATAACGCATAACGCATAACGCATAACGCATAACACATAACGCATAACGCATAACGCATAACGCATAACGCATAACGCATCGCGCATAACGCATAACGCATAACGCATAACGCATAACGCATAACGCTTAACGCATAACGCCTAACGCATAACGCGTAACGCATAATGCATAACGCATAACGCATAACCCATAACGCATAACGCATAACGCATAACGCATAACGCATAACGCATAACGCATAACGCATAACGCATAACGCATAACGGATAACGCAAGACGCATAACGCATAACGCATAAAGCATAACGCATAACGCATAACGCATAACGCATAACGCATAACGGATAACGCAAGACGCATAACGCATAACGCATAAAGCATAACGCATAACGCATAACGCATAATGCATAACGCATAACGCTTAACGCATAGCTCATAACGCATAACGCATAACGCTTAACGCATAACGCATAACGCATAACGCATAACGCATAACGCATAACGCATAACGCATAACGCATAACGCATAACGCATAACGCATAACGCATAACGCATAACGCATAACGCATAACGCATAACGCATAACGCATAACGCATAACGCATAACGCATAACGCATAACGCATAACGCATAACGCATAACGCATCGCGCATAACGCATAACGGATAACGCATAACGCATAACGCATAACGCATAACGCATAACGCATAACGCATAACGCATAACGCATAACGCATAACGCATAACGCATAACGCATAACGCATAACGCATAACGCATAACGCATAACGCATAACGCATAACGCATAACGCATAACGCATAACGCATAACGCATAACGCATAACGCATAACGCATAACGCATAACGCATAACGCATAACGCATAACGCATAACGCATAACGCATAACGCATAACGCATAACGCATAACGCATAACGCATAACGCATTACGCATAACGCATAACGCATAACGGATAACGCATGACGCATAACGCATAACGCATAACGCATAACGCATAACGCATAACGCATAACGCATAACGCATAACGCATAACGCATAACGCATAACGCATAACGCATAACGCATAACGCATAACGCATAACGCATAACGCATAACGCATAACGCATAACGCATAACGCATAACGCATAACGCATAACGCATAACGCATAACGCATCGCGCATAACGCATAACGCATAACGCATAACGCATAACGCATAACGCTTAACGCATAACGCCTAACGCATAACGGGTAACGCATAATGCATAACGCATAACGCATAACCCATAACGCATAACGCATAACGCATAACGCATAACGCATAACGCATAACGCATAACGGATAACGCAAGACGCATAACGCATAACGCATAAAGCATAACGCATAACGCATAACGCATAACGCATAACGCATAACGCCTAACGCATAACGGATAACGCATAACGCATAACGCATAACGGATAACGCATAACGCATAACGCATAACGCATAACGCATAACGCATAACGCATAACGCATAACGCATAATGCATAACGCATAACGCTTAACGCATAGCTCATAACGCATAACGCATAACGCTTAACGCATAACGCATAACGCATAACGCATAACGCATAACGCATAACGCATAACGCATAACGCATAACGCATAACGCATAACGCATAACGCATAACGCATAACGCATAACGCATAACGCATAACGCATAACGCATAACGCATAACGCATAACGCATAACGCATAACGCATAACGCATAACGCATAACGCATAACGCATAACGCTTAACGCATAACGCATTACGCATAACGCATAACGCATAATGCATAACGCATAACGGATAACGCATAACGGATAACGCATAACGCATAACGCATAACGCATAACGCATAACGCATAACGCATAACGCATAACGCATAACGCATAACGCATAACGCATAACGCATAACGCATAACGCATAACGCATAACGCATAACGCATAACGCATAACGCATAACGCATAACGCATAACGCATAACGCATAACGCATAACGCATAACGCATAACGCATAACGCATTACGCATAACGCATAACGCATAATGCATAACGCATAACGCATAACGCATAACGCATAACGCATAACGCATAACGCATAACGCATAACGCATAACGCATAACGCATAACGCATAACGCATAACGCTTAACGCATAACGCATAACGCATAACGCATAACGCATAACGCATCGCGCATAACGCATAACGCATAACGCATAACGCATAACGCATAACGCTTAACGCATAACGCCTAACGCATAACGCGTAACGCATAATGCATAACGCATAACGCATAACCCATAACGCATAACGCATAACGCATAACGCATAACGCATAACGCATAACGCATAACGGATAACGCAAGACGCATAACGCATAACGCATAAAGCATAACGCATAACGCATAACGCATAACGCATAACGCATAACGCATAACGCATAACGCATAACGCATAACGCATAACGCATAACGCATAACGCATAACGCATAACGCATAACGCATAACGCATAACGCATAACGCATAACGCATAACGCATAACGCATAACGCATAACGCATAACGCATAACGCATAACGCATAACACATAACGCATAACGCATAACGCATAACGGATAACGCATAACGCATAACGCATAACGGATAACGCATAACGCATAACGCATAACGCATAACGCATAACGCATAACGCATAACGCATAACGCATAATGCATAACGCATAACGCTTAACGCATAGCTCATAACGCATAACGCATAACGCTTAACGCATAACGCATAACGCATAACGCATAACGCATAACGCATAACGCATAACGCATAACGCATAACGCATAACGCATAACGCATAACGCATAACGCATAACGCATAACGCATAACGCATAACGCATAACGCATCGCGCATAACGCATAACGGATAACGCATAACGCATAACGCACAACGCATAACGCATAACGCATAACGCATAACGCATAACGCATAACGCATAACGCATAACGCATAACGCATAACGCATAACGCATAACGCATAACGCATAACGCATAACGCATAACGCATAACGCATAACGCATAACGCATAACGCATAACGCATAACGCATAACGCATAACGCATAACGCATAACGCATAACGCATAACGCATAACGCATAACGCATAACGCATAACGCATAACGCATAACGCATAACGCATAACGCATAACGCATAACGCATAACGCATAACGCATAACGCATAACGCATAACGCATAACGCATAACGCATTACGCATAACGCATAACGCATAACGGATAGCGCATGACGCATAACGCATAACGCATAACGCATAACGCATAACGCATAACGCATAACGCATAACGCATAACGCATAACGCATAACGCATAACGCATAACGCATAACGCATAACGCATAACGCATAACGCATAACGCATAACGCATAACGCATAACGCATAACGCATAACGCATAACGCATAACGCATAACGCATAACGCATAACGCATAACGCATCGCGCATAACGCATAACGCATAACGCATAACGCATAACGCATAACGCTTAACGCATAACGCCTAACGCATAACGGGTAACGCATAATGCATAACGCATAACGCATAACCCATAACGCATAACGCATAACGCATAACGCATAACGCATAACGCATAACGCATAACGCATAACGGATAACGCAAGACGCATAACGCATAACGCATAAAGCATAACGCATAACGCATAACGCATAACGCATAACGCATAACGCATAACGCATAACGCATAACGGATAACGCATAACGCATAACGCATAACGGATAACGCATAACGCATAACGCATAACGCATAACGCATAACGCATAACGCATAACGCATAACGCATAACGCATAACGCATAACGCATAATGCATAACGCATAACGCTTAACGCATAGCTCATAACGCATAACGCATAACGCTTAACTCATAACGCATAACGCATAACGCATAACGCATAACGCATAACGCATAACGCATAACGCATAACGCATAACGCATAACGCATAACGCATAACGCATAACGCATAACGCATAACGCATAACGCATAACGCATAACGCATAACGCATAACGCATAACGCATAACGCATAACGCATAACGCATAACGCATAACGCATAACGCATAACGCATAACGCATAACGCATAACGCATAACGCATAACGCATAACGCATAACGCATAACGCATAACGCATAACGCATAACGCATAACGCATAACGCATAACGCATAACGCATAACGCATAACGCATAACGCATAACGCATAACGCTTAACGCATAACGCATTACGCATAACGCATAACGCATAATGCATAACGCATAACGGATAACGCATAACGGATAACGCATAACGCATAACGCATAACGCATAACGCATAACGCATAACGCATAACGCATAACGCATAACGCATAACGCATAACGCATAACGCATAATGCATAACGCATAACGCATAACGCATAACGCATAACGCATAACGCATAACGCATAACGCATAACGCATAACGCAAAACGCATAACGCATAACGCATAACGCATAACGCATAACGCATAACGCATAACGCATAACGCATAACGCATAACGCATAACGCATAACGCATAACGCATAACGCATAACGCATAACGCATAACGCATAACGCATAACGCATTACGCATAACGCATAACGCATAATGCATAACGCATAACGCATAACGCATAACGCATAACGCATAACGCATAACGCTTAACGCATAACGCATAACGCTTAACGCATAACGCCTAACGCATAACGCGTAACGCATAATGCATAACGCATAACGCATAACGCATAACGCGTAACGCATAATGCATAACGCATAACGCTTAACGCATAGCCCATAACGCATAACGCATAACGCATCGCGCATAACGCATAACGGATAACGCATAACGCATAACGCATAACGCATAACGCATAACGCATAACGCATAACGCATAACGCACAACGCATAACGCATAACGCATAACGCATAACGCATAACGCATAACGCATAACGCATAACGCATAACGCATAACGCATAACGCTTAACGCATTACGCATAACGCATAACGCATAACGCTTAACGCATAACGCATTACGCATAACGCATAACGCATAATGCATAACGCATAACGCTTAACGCATAGCTCATAACGCATAACGCATAACGCTTAACGCATAACGCATAACGGATAACGCATAACGCATAACGCATAACGGATAACGCATAACGCATAACGCATAACGCATAACGCATAACGCATAACGCATAACGCATAACGCATAACGCATAACGCATAACGCATAACGCATAACGCATAACGCATAACGCATAACGCATAACGCATAACGCGTAACGCATAATGCATAATGCATAACGCTTAACGCATAGCCCATAACGCATAACGCATAACGCATAACGCATCGCGCATAACGCATAACGCATAACGCATAACGCATAACGCATAACGCATAACGCATAACGCATAACGCATAACGCATAACGCATAACGCATAACGCATAACGCATAACGCATAACGCATAACGCATAACGCATAACGCATAACGCATAACGCATAACGCATAACGCATAACGCATAACGCATAACGCATAACGCATAACGCATAACGCATAACGCATAACGCATAACGCATAACGCTTAACGCATAACGCATTACGCATAACGCATAACGCATAATGCATAACGCATAACGGATAACGCATAACGGATAACGCATAACGCATAACGCATAACGCATAACGCATAACGCATAACGCATAACGCATAACGCATAACGCATAACGCATAACGCATAACGCATAATGCATAACGCATAACGCATAACGCATAACGCATAACGCATAACGCATAACGCATAACGCATAACGCATAACGCAAAACGCATAACGCATAACGCATAACGCATAACGCATAACGCATAACGCATAACGCATAACGCATAACGCATAACGCATAACGCATAACGCATAACGCATAACGCATAACGCATAACGCATAACGCATAACGCATAACGCATAACGCATTACGCATAACGCATAACGCATAATGCATAACGCATAACGCATAACGCATAACGCATAACGCATAACGCATAACGCTTAACGCATAACGCATAACGCTTAACGCATAACGCCTAACGCATAACGCGTAACGCATAATGCATAACGCATAACGCATAACGCATAACGCGTAACGCATAATGCATAACGCATAACGCTTAACGCATAGCCCATAACGCATAACGCATAACGCATCGCGCATAACGCATAACGGATAACGCATAACGCATAACGCATAACGCATAACGCATAACGCATAACGCATAACGCATAACGCACAACGCATAACGCATAACGCATAACGCATAACGCATAACGCATAACGCATAACGCATAACGCATAACGCATAACGCATAACGCTTAACGCATTACGCATAACGCATAACGCATAACGCTTAACGCATAACGCATTACGCATAACGCATAACGCATAATGCATAACGCATAACGCTTAACGCATAGCTCATAACGCATAACGCATAACGCTTAACGCATAACGCATAACGGATAACGCATAACGCATAACGCATAACGGATAACGCATAACGCATAACGCATAACGCATAACGCATAACGCATAACGCATAACGCATAACGCATAACGCATAACGCATAACGCATAACGCATAACGCATAACGCATAACGCATAACGCGTAACGCATAATGCATAATGCATAACGCTTAACGCATAGCCCATAACGCATAACGCATAACGCATAACGCATCGCGCATAACGCATAACGGATAACGCATAACGCATAACGCATAACGGATAACGCATAACGCATAACGCATAACGCATAACGGATAACGCATAACGCATAACGCATAACGCATAACCCATAACGCATAACGCATAACGCATAACGCATAACGCATAACGCATAACGCATGACGCATAACGCATAACGCATAACGCATAACGCATAACGCATAACGCATAACGCATAACGCATAACGCATAACGCATAACGCATAACGCATAACGCATAACGCATAACGCATAACGCATAACGCATAACGCATAACGCATAACGCACAAAGCATAACGCATAACGCATAACGCATAACGCATGACGCATAACGCATAACGCATAACGCATAACGCATAACGCATAACGCATAACGCATAACGCATAACGCATAACGCATAACACATAACGCATAACGCATAACGCATAACGCTTAACGCATAACGCCTAACGCATAACGCGTAACGCATAATGCATAACGCATAACGCTTAACGCATAGCCCATAACGCTTAACGCATAACGCATCGCGCATAACGCATAACGGATAACGCATAACGCATAACGCATAACGCATAACGCATAACGCATAACGGATAACGCATAACGCATAACGCATAGCGCATAACGAATAACGCATAACGCATAACCCATAACGCATAACGCATAACGCATAACGCATAACGCATAACGCATAACGCATAACGCATAACGCATAACGCATAACGCATAACGCATAACGCATAACGCATAACGCATAACGCATAACGCATAACGCATAACGCATAACGCATAACGCATAACGCATAACGCATAACGCATAACGCATAACGCATAACGCATAACGCATAACGCATAACGCTTAACGCATAACGCATTACGCATAACGCATAACGCATAATGCATAACGCATAACGCTTAACGCATAGCTCATAACGCATAACGCATAACGCATAACGCATAACGCATAACGCATAACGCATAACGCATTACCCATAACGCATAACGCATAACGCATAACGCATAACGCATAACGCATAACGCATAACGCATAACGCATAAAGCATAGCGCATAACGCATAACGCATAACGCATAACGCATAACGCATAACACATATCGCATAACGCATAACGCATAACGCTTAACGCATAGCCCATAACGCTTAACGCATAACGCATCGCGCATAACGCATAACGGATAACGCATAACGCATAACGCATAACGCATAACGCATAACGCATAACGCATAACGCATAACGCATAACGCATAACGCATAACGCATAACGCATAACGCATAACGCATAACGCATAACGCATAACGCATAACGCATAACGCATAACGCATAACGCATAACGCATAACGCATAACGCATAACGCATAACGCATAACGCATAACGCATAACGCATAACGCATAACGCATAACGCATAACGCATAACGCATAACGCATAACGCATAACGCATAACGCATAACGCATAAAGCATAACGCATAACGCATAACGCATAACGCATAACCCATAACGCATAACGCATACCGCATAACGCATAATGCATAACGCACAACGCATAACGCATAACGCATAACGCATAACGCATAACGCTTAACGCATAACGCATAACGCATAACGCATAACGCATAACGCATAACGGATAACGCATAACGCATAACGCATAACGGATAACGCATAACGCATAACGCATAACGCATAACGCATAACGCATAACGCATAACGCATAACCCATAACGCATAACGCATAACGCATAACGCATAACGCATAACGCATAACGCATAACGCATAACGCATAACCCATAACGCATAACGTATAACGCATAACGCATAACGCATAACGCATAACGCATAACGCATAACGCATAACGCATAACGCATAACGCATAACGCATAACGCATAACGCATAACGCATAACGCATAACGCATCGCGCATAACGCATAACGCATAACGCATAACGCATAACGCATAACGCTTAACGCATAACGCCTAACGCATAACGGGTAACGCATAATGCATAACGCATAACGCATAACCCATAACGCATAACGCATAACGCATAACGCATAACGCATAACGCATAACGCATAACGGATAACGCAAGACGCATAACGCATAACGCATAAAGCATAACGCATAACGCATAACGCATAACGCATAACGCATAACGCATAACGCATAACGCATAACGCATAACGGATAACGCATAACGCATAACGCATAACGGATAACGCATAACGCATAACGCATAACGCATAACGCATAACGCATAACGCATAACGCATAACGCATAACGCATAATGCATAACGCATAACGCTTAACGCATAACGCATAACGCATAACGCATAACGCATAACGCATAACGCATAACGCATAACGCATAACGCATAACGCATAACGCATAACGCATAACGCATAACGCATAACGCATAACGCATAACGCATAACGCATAACGCATAACGCATAACGCATAACGCATAACGCATAACGCATAACGCATAACGCATAACGCATAACGCATAACGCATAACGCATAACGCATAACGCATAACGCATAACGCATAACGCATAACGCATAACGCATAACGCATAACGCATAACGCATAACGCATAACGCATAACGCATAACGCATAACGCATAACGCATAACGCTTAACGCATAACGCATTACGCATAACGCATAACGCATAATGCATAACGCATAACGGATAACGCATAACGGATAACGCATAACGCATAACGCATAACGCATAACGCATAACGCATAACGCATAACGCATAACGCATAACGCATAACGCATAACGCATAACGCATAACGCATAACGCATAACGCATAACGCATAACGCATAACGCATAACGCATAACGCATAACGCATAACGCATAACGCATAACGCATAACGCATAACGCATAACGCATAACGCATAACGCATAACGCATAACGCATAACGCATAACGCATAACGCATAACGCATAACGCATAACGCATAACGCATAACGCATAACGCATAACGCATAACGCATTACGCATAACGCATAACGCATAATGCATAACGCATAACGCTTAACGCATAGCTGATAACGCATAACGCATAGCCCATAACGCATAACGCATAACGCATAACGCATAACGCATAACACATAACGCATAACGCATAACGCATAACGCATAACGCATAACGCATCGCGCATAACGCATAACGCATAACGCATAACGCATAACGCATAACGCTTAACGCATAACGCCTAACGCATAACGCGTAACGCATAATGCATAACGCATAACGCATAACCCATAACGCATAACGCATAACGCATAACGCATAACGCATAACGCATAACGCATAACGGATAACGCAAGACGCATAACGCATAACGCATAAAGCATAACGCATAACGCATAACGCATAACGCATAACGCATAACGCATAACGCATAACGCATAACGCATAACGCATAACGCATAACGCATAACGCATAACGCATAACGCATAACGCATAACGCATAACGCATAACGCATAACGCATAACGCATAACGCATAACGCATAACGCATAACGCATAACACATAACGCATAACGCATAACGCATAACGCATAACGCATAACGCATAACGCATCGCGCATAACGCATAACGCATAACGCATAACGCATAACGCATAACGCATAACGCTTAACGCATAACGCCTAACGCATAACGGGTAACGCATAATGCATAACGCATAACGCATAACCCATAACGCATAACGCATAACGCATAACGCATAACGCATAACGGATAACGCAAGACGCATAACGCATAACGCATAAAGCATAACGCATAACGCATAACGCATAACGCATAACGCATAACGCATAACGCATAACGCATAACGCATAACGCATAACGCATAACGGATAACGCATAACGCATAACGCATAACGGATAACGCATAACGCATAACGCATAACGCATAACGCATAACGCATAACGCATAACGCATAACGCATAACGCATAATGCATAACGCATAACGCTTAACGCATAGCTCATAACGCATAACGCATAACGCTTAACGCATAACGCATAACGCATAACGCATAACGCATAACGCATAACGCATAACGCATAACGCATAACGCATAACGCATAACGCATAACGCATAACGCATAACGCATAACGCATAACGCATAACGCATAACGCATCGCGCATAACGCATAACGGATAACGCATAACGCATAACGCATAACGCATAATGCATAACGCATAACGCTTAACGCATAGCTGATAACGCATAACGCATAGCCCATAACGCATAACGCATAACGCATAACGCATAACGCATAACGCATAACACATAACGCATAACGCATAACGCATAACGCATAACGCATCGCGCATAACGCATAACGCATAACGCATAACGCATAACGCATAACGCTTAACGCATAACGCCTAACGCATAACGCGTAACGCATAATGCATAACGCATAACGCATAACCCATAACGCATAACGCATAACGCATAACGCATAACGCATAACGCATAACGCATAACGCATAACGGATAACGCAAGACGCATAACGCATAACGCATAAAGCATAACGCATAACGCATAACGCATAACGCATAACGCATAACGCATAACGGATAACGCAAGACGCATAACGCATAACGCATAAAGCATAACGCATAACGCATAACGCATAATGCATAACGCATAACGCTTAACGCATAGCTCATAACGCATAACGCATAACGCTTAACGCATAACGCATAACGCATAACGCATAACGCATAACGCATAACGCATAACGCATAACGCATAACGCATAACGCATAACGCATAACGCATAACGCATAACGCATAACGCATAACGCATAACGCATAACGCATAACGCATAACGCATAACGCATAACGCATAACGCATCGCGCATAACGCATAACGGATAACGCATAACGCATAACGCATAACGCATAACGCATAACGCATAACGCATAACGCATAACGCATAACGCATAACGCATAACGCATAACGCATAACGCATAACGCATAACGCATAACGCATAACGCATAACGCATAACGCATAACGCATAACGCATAACGCATAACGCATAACGCATAACGCATAACGCATAACGCATAACGCATAACGCATAACGCATAACGCATAACGCATAACGCATAACGCATAACGCATAACGCATAACGCATAACGCATAACGCATTACGCATAACGCATAACGCATAACGGATAACGCATGACGCATAACGCATAACGCATAACGCATAACGCATAACGCATAACGCATAACGCATAACGCATAACGCATAACGCATAACGCATAACGCATAACGCATAACGCATAACGCATAACGCATAACGCATAACGCATAACGCATAACGCATAACGCATAACGCATAACGCATAACGCATAACGCATAACGCATAACGCATCGCGCATAACGCATAACGCATAACGCATAACGCATAACGCATAACGCTTAACGCATAACGCCTAACGCATAACGGGTAACGCATAATGCATAACGCATAACGCATAACCCATAACGCATAACGCATAACGCATAACGCATAACGCATAACGCATAACGGATAACGCAAGACGCATAACGCATAACGCATAAAGCATAACGCATAACGCATAACGCATAACGCATAACGCATAACGCCTAACGCATAACGGATAACGCATAACGCATAACGCATAACGGATAACGCATAACGCATAACGCATAACGCATAACGCATAACGCATAACGCATAACGCATAATGCATAACGCATAACGCTTAACGCATAGCTCATAACGCATAACGCATAACGCTTAACGCATAACGCATAACGCATAACGCATAACGCATAACGCATAACGCATAACGCATAACGCATAACGCATAACGCATAACGCATAACGCATAACGCATAACGCATAACGCATAACGCATAACGCATAACGCATAACGCATAACGCATAACGCATAACGCATAACGCATAACGCATAACGCATAACGCATAACGCATAACGCATAACGCATAACGCATAACGCATAACGCATAACGCATAACGCATAACGCATAACGCATAACGCATAACGCTTAACGCATAACGCATTACGCATAACGCATAACGCATAATGCATAACGCATAACGGATAACGCATAACGGATAACGCATAACGCATAACGCATAACGCATAACGCATAACGCATAACGCATAACGCATAACGCATAACGCATAACGCATAACGCATAACGCATAACGCATAACGCATAACGCATAACGCATAACGCATAACGCATAACGCATAACGCATAACGCATAACGCATAACGCATAACGCATAACGCATAACGCATAACGCATAACGCATAACGCATAACGCATAACGCATTACGCATAACGCATAACGCATAATGCATAACGCATAACGCTTAACGCATAGCTGATAACGCATAACGCATAGCCCATAACGCATAACGCATAACGCATAACGCATAACGCATAACACATAACGCATAACGCATAACGCATAACGCATAACGCATAACGCATCGCGCATAACGCATAACGCATAACGCATAACGCATAACGCTTAACGCATAACGCCTAACGCATAACGCGTAACGCATAATGCATAACGCATAACGCATAACCCATAACGCATAACGCATAACGCATAACGCATAACGCATAACGCATAACGGATAACGCAAGACGCATAACGCATAACGCATAAAGCATAACGCATAACGCATAACGCATAACGCATAACGCATAACGCATAACGCATAACGCATAACGCATAACGCATAACGCATAACGCATAACGCATAACGCATAACGCATAACGCATAACGCATAACGCATAACGCATAACGCATAACGCATAACGCATAACGCATAACGCATAACGCATAACGCATAACGCATAACGCATAACGCATAACGCATAACGCATAACGCATAACGCATAACGCATAACGCATAACGCATAACACATAACGCATAACGCATAACGCATAACGGATAACGCATAACGCATAACGCATAACGGATAACGCATAACGCATAACGCATAACGCATAACGCATAACGCATAACGCATAACGCATAACGCATAATGCATAACGCATAACGCTTAACGCATAGCTCATAACGCATAACGCATAACGCTTAACGCATAACGCATAACGCATAACGCATAACGCATAACGCATAACGCATAACGCATAACGCATAACGCATAACGCATAACGCATAACGCATAACGCATAACGCATAACGCATAACGCATAACGCATAACGCATAACGCATCGCGCATAACGCATAACGGATAACGCATAACGCATAACGCATAACGCATAACGCATAACGCATAACGCATAACGCATAACGCATAACGCATAACGCATAACGCATAACGCATAACGCATAACGCATAACGCATAACGCATAACGCATAACGCATAACGCATAACGCATAACGCATAACGCATAACGCATAACGCATAACGCATAACGCATAACGCATAACGCATAACGCATAACGCATAACGCATAACGCATAACGCATAACGCATAACGCATAACGCATAACGCATAACGCATAACGCATAACGCATAACGCATAACGCATTACGCATAACGCATAACGCATAACGGATAACGCATGACGCATAACGCATAACGCATAACGCATAACGCATAACGCATAACGCATAACGCATAACGCATAACGCATAACGCATAACGCATAACGCATAACGCATAACGCATAACGCATAACGCATAACGCATAACGCATAACGCATAACGCATAACGCATAACGCATAACGCATAACGCATAACGCATCGCGCATAACGCATAACGCATAACGCATAACGCATAACGCATAACGCTTAACGCATAACGCCTAACGCATAACGGGTAACGCATAATGCATAACGCATAACGCATAACCCATAACGCATAACGCATAACGCATAACGCATAACGCATAACGCATAACGCATAACGCATAACGCATAACGCATAACGGATAACGCAAGACGCATAACGCATAACGCATAAAGCATAACGCATAACGCATAACGCATAACGCATAACGCATAACGCATAACGCATAACGCATAACGGATAACGCATAACGCATAACGCATAACGGATAACGCATAACGCATAACGCATAACGCATAACGCATAACGCATAACGCATAACGCATAACGCATAACGCATAACGCATAACGCATAATGCATAACGCATAACGCTTAACGCATAGCTCATAACGCATAACGCATAACGCTTAACGCATAACGCATAACGCATAACGCATAACGCATAACGCATAACGCATAACGCATAACGCATAACGCATAACGCATAACGCATAACGCATAACGCATAACGCATAACGCATAACGCATAACGCATAACGCATAACGCATAACGCATAACGCATAACGCATAACGCATAACGCATAACGCATAACGCATAACGCATAACGCATAACGCATAACGCATAACGCATAACGCATAACGCATAACGCATAACGCTTAACGCATAACGCATTACGCATAACGCATAACGCATAATGCATAACGCATAACGGATAACGCATAACGGATAACGCATAACGCATAACGCATAACGCATAACGCATAACGCATAACGCATAACGCATAACGCATAACGCATAACGGATAACGCAAGACGCATAACGCATAACGCATAACGCATAACGCATAACGCATAACGCATAACGCATTACGCATAACGCATAACGCATAATGCATAACGCATAACGCTTAACGCATAGCTGATAACGCATAACGCATAGCCCATAACGCATAACGCATAACGCATAACGCATAACGCATAACGCATAACACATAACGCATAACGCATAACGCATAACGCATAACGCATAACGCATCGCGCATAACGCATAACGCATAACGCATAACGCATAACGCTTAACGCATAACGCCTAACGCATAACGCGTAACGCATAATGCATAACGCATAACGCATAACCCATAACGCATAACGCATAACGCATAACGCATAACGCATAACGCATAACGCATAACGGATAACGCAAGACGCATAACGCATAACGCATAAAGCATAACGCATAACGCATAACGCATAACGCATAACGCATAACGCATAACGCATAACGCATAACGCATAACGCATAACGCATAACGCATAACGCATAACGCATAACGCATAACGCATAACGCATAACGCATAACGCATAACGCATAACGCATAACGCATAACGCATAACGCATAACGCATAACGCATAACGCATAACGCATAACGCATAACGCATAACGCATAACACATAACGCATAACGCATAACGCATAACGGATAACGCATAACGCATAACGCATAACGGATAACGCATAACGCATAACGCATAACGCATAACGCATAACGCATAACGCATAACGCATAACGCATAACGCATAATGCATAACGCATAACGCTTAACGCATAGCTCATAACGCATAACGCATAACGCTTAACGCATAACGCATAACGCATAACGCATAACGCATAACGCATAACGCATAACGCATAACGCATAACGCATAACGCATAACGCATAACGCATAACGCATAATGCATAACGCATAACGCTTAACGCATAGCTCATAACGCATAACGCATAACGCTTAACGCATAACGCATAACGCATAACGCATAACGCATAACGGATAACGCATAACGCATAACGCATAACGCATAACGCATAACGCATAACGCATAACGCATAACGCATAACGCATAATGCATAACGCATAACGCTTAACGCATAGCTCATAACGCATAACGCATAACGCTTAACGCATAACGCATAACGCATAACGCATAACGCATAACGCATAACGCATAACGCATAACGCATAACGCATAACGCATAACGCATAACGCATAACGCATAACGCATAACGCATAACGCATAACGCATAACGCATAACGCATAACGCATAACGCATAACGCATAACGCATAACGCATAACGCATAACGCATAACGCATAACGCATAACGCATAACGCATAACGCATAACGCATAACGCATAACGCATAACGCATAACGCATAACGCATAACGCATAACGCATAACGCATAACGCATAACGCATAACGCATAACGCATAACGCATAACGCTTAACGCATAACGCATTACGCATAACGCATAACGCATAATGCATAACGCATAACGGATAACGCATAACGGATAACGCATAACGCATAACGCATAACGCATAACGCATAACGCATAACGCATAACGCATAACGCATAACGCATAACGCATAACGCATAACGCATAACGCATAACGCATAACGCATAACGCATAACGCATAACGCATAACGCATAACGCATAACGCATAACGCATAACGCATAACGCATAACGCATAACGCATAACGCATAACGCATAACGCATAACGCATAACGCATAACGCATAACGCATAACGCATAACGCATAACGCATAACGCATAACGCATAACGCATAACGCATAACGCATAACGCATAACGCATTACGCATAACGCATAACGCATAATGCATAACGCATAACGCTTAACGCATAGCTGATAACGCATAACGCATAGCCCATAACGCATAACGCATAACGCATAACGCATAACGCATAACACATAACGCATAACGCATAACGCATAACGCATAACGCATAACGCATCGCGCATAACGCATAACGCATAACGCATAACGCATAACGCATAACGCTTAACGCATAACGCCTAACGCATAACGCGTAACGCATAATGCATAACGCATAACGCATAACCCATAACGCATAACGCATAACGCATAACGCATAACGCATAACGCATAACGCATAACGGATAACGCAAGACGCATAACGCATAACGCATAAAGCATAACGCATAACGCATAACGCATAACGCATAACGCATAACGCATAACGCATAACGCATAACGCATAACGCATAACGCATAACGCATAACGCATAACGCATAACGCATAACGCATAACGCATAACGCATAACGCATAACGCATAACGCATAACGCATAACGCATAACGCATAACGCATAACACATAACGCATAACGCATAACGCATAACGCATAACGCATAACGCATAACGCATCGCGCATAACGCATAACGCATAACGCATAACGCATAACGCATAACGCATAACGCTTAACGCATAACGCCTAACGCATAACGGGTAACGCATAATGCATAACGCATAACGCATAACCCATAACGCATAACGCATAACGCATAACGCATAACGCATAACGGATAACGCAAGACGCATAACGCATAACGCATAAAGCATAACGCATAACGCATAACGCATAACGCATAACGCATAACGCATAACGCATAACGCATAACGCATAACGCATAACGCATAACGGATAACGCATAACGCATAACGCATAACGGATAACGCATAACGCATAACGCATAACGCATAACGCATAACGCATAACGCATAACGCATAACGCATAACGCATAATGCATAACGCATAACGCTTAACGCATAGCTCATAACGCATAACGCATAACGCTTAACGCATAACGCATAACGCATAACGCATAAC
The DNA here is from genome assembly GCF_051020765.1 of Lasioglossum baleicum. Taxonomy (NCBI): domain Eukaryota; kingdom Metazoa; phylum Arthropoda; class Insecta; order Hymenoptera; family Halictidae; genus Lasioglossum; species Lasioglossum baleicum. Next base: position 98,583 of record NW_027469411.1, on the reverse strand, counting down.
GCATAACGCATAACGCATAACGCATAACGCATAACGCATAACGCATAACGCATAACGCATAACGCATAACGCATAACGCATAACGCATAACGCATAACGCATCGCGCATAACGCATAACGGATAACGCATAACGCATAACGCATAACGCATAATGCATAACGCATAACGCTTAACGCATAGCTGATAACGCATAACGCATAGCCCATAACGCATAACGCATAACGCATAACGCATAACGCATAACGCATAACACATAACGCATAACGCATAACGCATAACGCATAACGCATCGCGCATAACGCATAACGCATAACGCATAACGCATAACGCATAACGCTTAACGCATAACGCCTAACGCATAACGCGTAACGCATAATGCATAACGCATAACGCATAACCCATAACGCATAACGCATAACGCATAACGCATAACGCATAACGCATAACGCATAACGCATAACGGATAACGCAAGACGCATAACGCATAACGCATAAAGCATAACGCATAACGCATAACGCATAACGCATAACGCATAACGCATAACGGATAACGCAAGACGCATAACGCATAACGCATAAAGCATAACGCATAACGCATAACGCATAATGCATAACGCATAACGCTTAACGCATAGCTCATAACGCATAACGCATAACGCTTAACGCATAACGCATAACGCATAACGCATAACGCATAACGCATAACGCATAACGCATAACGCATAACGCATAACGCATAACGCATAACGCATAACGCATAACGCATAACGCATAACGCATAACGCATAACGCATAACGCATAACGCATAACGCATAACGCATAACGCATCGCGCATAACGCATAACGGATAACGCATAACGCATAACGCATAACGCATAACGCATAACGCATAACGCATAACGCATAACGCATAACGCATAACGCATAACGCATAACGCATAACGCATAACGCATAACGCATAACGCATAACGCATAACGCATAACGCATAACGCATAACGCATAACGCATAACGCATAACGCATAACGCATAACGCATAACGCATAACGCATAACGCATAACGCATAACGCATAACGCATAACGCATAACGCATAACGCATAACGCATAACGCATAACGCATAACGCATTACGCATAACGCATAACGCATAACGGATAACGCATGACGCATAACGCATAACGCATAACGCATAACGCATAACGCATAACGCATAACGCATAACGCATAACGCATAACGCATAACGCATAACGCATAACGCATAACGCATAACGCATAACGCATAACGCATAACGCATAACGCATAACGCATAACGCATAACGCATAACGCATAACGCATAACGCATAACGCATAACGCATCGCGCATAACGCATAACGCATAACGCATAACGCATAACGCATAACGCTTAACGCATAACGCCTAACGCATAACGGGTAACGCATAATGCATAACGCATAACGCATAACCCATAACGCATAACGCATAACGCATAACGCATAACGCATAACGCATAACGGATAACGCAAGACGCATAACGCATAACGCATAAAGCATAACGCATAACGCATAACGCATAACGCATAACGCATAACGCCTAACGCATAACGGATAACGCATAACGCATAACGCATAACGGATAACGCATAACGCATAACGCATAACGCATAACGCATAACGCATAACGCATAACGCATAATGCATAACGCATAACGCTTAACGCATAGCTCATAACGCATAACGCATAACGCTTAACGCATAACGCATAACGCATAACGCATAACGCATAACGCATAACGCATAACGCATAACGCATAACGCATAACGCATAACGCATAACGCATAACGCATAACGCATAACGCATAACGCATAACGCATAACGCATAACGCATAACGCATAACGCATAACGCATAACGCATAACGCATAACGCATAACGCATAACGCATAACGCATAACGCATAACGCATAACGCATAACGCATAACGCATAACGCATAACGCATAACGCATAACGCTTAACGCATAACGCATTACGCATAACGCATAACGCATAATGCATAACGCATAACGGATAACGCATAACGGATAACGCATAACGCATAACGCATAACGCATAACGCATAACGCATAACGCATAACGCATAACGCATAACGCATAACGCATAACGCATAACGCATAACGCATAACGCATAACGCATAACGCATAACGCATAACGCATAACGCATAACGCATAACGCATAACGCATAACGCATAACGCATAACGCATAACGCATAACGCATAACGCATAACGCATAACGCATAACGCATTACGCATAACGCATAACGCATAATGCATAACGCATAACGCTTAACGCATAGCTGATAACGCATAACGCATAGCCCATAACGCATAACGCATAACGCATAACGCATAACGCATAACACATAACGCATAACGCATAACGCATAACGCATAACGCATAACGCATCGCGCATAACGCATAACGCATAACGCATAACGCATAACGCTTAACGCATAACGCCTAACGCATAACGCGTAACGCATAATGCATAACGCATAACGCATAACCCATAACGCATAACGCATAACGCATAACGCATAACGCATAACGCATAACGGATAACGCAAGACGCATAACGCATAACGCATAAAGCATAACGCATAACGCATAACGCATAACGCATAACGCATAACGCATAACGCATAACGCATAACGCATAACGCATAACGCATAACGCATAACGCATAACGCATAACGCATAACGCATAACGCATAACGCATAACGCATAACGCATAACGCATAACGCATAACGCATAACGCATAACGCATAACGCATAACGCATAACGCATAACGCATAACGCATAACGCATAACGCATAACGCATAACGCATAACGCATAACGCATAACGCATAACACATAACGCATAACGCATAACGCATAACGGATAACGCATAACGCATAACGCATAACGGATAACGCATAACGCATAACGCATAACGCATAACGCATAACGCATAACGCATAACGCATAACGCATAATGCATAACGCATAACGCTTAACGCATAGCTCATAACGCATAACGCATAACGCTTAACGCATAACGCATAACGCATAACGCATAACGCATAACGCATAACGCATAACGCATAACGCATAACGCATAACGCATAACGCATAACGCATAACGCATAACGCATAACGCATAACGCATAACGCATAACGCATAACGCATCGCGCATAACGCATAACGGATAACGCATAACGCATAACGCATAACGCATAACGCATAACGCATAACGCATAACGCATAACGCATAACGCATAACGCATAACGCATAACGCATAACGCATAACGCATAACGCATAACGCATAACGCATAACGCATAACGCATAACGCATAACGCATAACGCATAACGCATAACGCATAACGCATAACGCATAACGCATAACGCATAACGCATAACGCATAACGCATAACGCATAACGCATAACGCATAACGCATAACGCATAACGCATAACGCATAACGCATAACGCATAACGCATTACGCATAACGCATAACGCATAACGGATAACGCATGACGCATAACGCATAACGCATAACGCATAACGCATAACGCATAACGCATAACGCATAACGCATAACGCATAACGCATAACGCATAACGCATAACGCATAACGCATAACGCATAACGCATAACGCATAACGCATAACGCATAACGCATAACGCATAACGCATAACGCATAACGCATCGCGCATAACGCATAACGCATAACGCATAACGCATAACGCATAACGCTTAACGCATAACGCCTAACGCATAACGGGTAACGCATAATGCATAACGCATAACGCATAACCCATAACGCATAACGCATAACGCATAACGCATAACGCATAACGCATAACGCATAACGCATAACGCATAACGCATAACGCATAACGGATAACGCAAGACGCATAACGCATAACGCATAAAGCATAACGCATAACGCATAACGCATAACGCATAACGCATAACGCATAACGCATAACGCATAACGGATAACGCATAACGCATAACGCATAACGGATAACGCATAACGCATAACGCATAACGCATAACGCATAACGCATAACGCATAACGCATAACGCATAACGCATAACGCATAACGCATAATGCATAACGCATAACGCTTAACGCATAGCTCATAACGCATAACGCATAACGCTTAACGCATAACGCATAACGCATAACGCATAACGCATAACGCATAACGCATAACGCATAACGCATAACGCATAACGCATAACGCATAACGCATAACGCATAACGCATAACGCATAACGCATAACGCATAACGCATAACGCATAACGCATAACGCATAACGCATAACGCATAACGCATAACGCATAACGCATAACGCATAACGCATAACGCATAACGCATAACGCATAACGCATAACGCATAACGCTTAACGCATAACGCATTACGCATAACGCATAACGCATAATGCATAACGCATAACGGATAACGCATAACGGATAACGCATAACGCATAACGCATAACGCATAACGCATAACGCATAACGCATAACGCATAACGCATAACGCATAACGGATAACGCAAGACGCATAACGCATAACGCATAACGCATAACGCATAACGCATAACGCATAACGCATTACGCATAACGCATAACGCATAATGCATAACGCATAACGCTTAACGCATAGCTGATAACGCATAACGCATAGCCCATAACGCATAACGCATAACGCATAACGCATAACGCATAACGCATAACACATAACGCATAACGCATAACGCATAACGCATAACGCATAACGCATCGCGCATAACGCATAACGCATAACGCATAACGCATAACGCTTAACGCATAACGCCTAACGCATAACGCGTAACGCATAATGCATAACGCATAACGCATAACCCATAACGCATAACGCATAACGCATAACGCATAACGCATAACGCATAACGCATAACGGATAACGCAAGACGCATAACGCATAACGCATAAAGCATAACGCATAACGCATAACGCATAACGCATAACGCATAACGCATAACGCATAACGCATAACGCATAACGCATAACGCATAACGCATAACGCATAACGCATAACGCATAACGCATAACGCATAACGCATAACGCATAACGCATAACGCATAACGCATAACGCATAACGCATAACGCATAACGCATAACGCATAACGCATAACGCATAACGCATAACGCATAACACATAACGCATAACGCATAACGCATAACGGATAACGCATAACGCATAACGCATAACGGATAACGCATAACGCATAACGCATAACGCATAACGCATAACGCATAACGCATAACGCATAACGCATAACGCATAATGCATAACGCATAACGCTTAACGCATAGCTCATAACGCATAACGCATAACGCTTAACGCATAACGCATAACGCATAACGCATAACGCATAACGCATAACGCATAACGCATAACGCATAACGCATAACGCATAACGCATAACGCATAACGCATAACGCATAACGCATAACGCATAACGCATCGCGCATAACGCATAACGGATAACGCATAACGCATAACGCATAACGCATAACGCATAACGCATAACGCATAACGCATAACGCATAACGCATAACGCATAACGCATAACGCATAACGCATAACGCATAACGCATAACGCATAACGCATAACGCATAACGCATAACGCATAACGCATAACGCATAACGCATAACGCATAACGCATAACGCATAACGCATAACGCATAACGCATAACGCATAACGCATAACGCATAACGCATAACGCATAACGCATAACGCATAACGCATAACGCATAACGCATAACGCATTACGCATAACGCATAACGCATAATGCATAACGCATAACGCTTAACGCATAACGCATAACGCATAACGCATAACGCATAACGCTTAACGCATAACGCATAACGCATAACGCATAACGCATAACGCATAACGCATAACGCATAACGCTTAACGCATTACGCATAACGCATAACGCATAACGCATAACGCTTAACGCATAACGCATTACGCATAACGCATAACGCATAATGCATAACGCATAACGCTTAACGCATAGCTCATAACGCATAACGCATAACGCTTAACGCATAACGCATAACGGATAACGCATAACGCATAACGCATAACACATAACGCATAACGCATAACGCGTAACGCATAATGCATAACGCATAACGCATAACGCATAACGCATAACGCATAACGCATAACGCATAACGCATAACGCATAACGCATAACGCATAACGCATAACGCATAACGCATAACGCATAACGCATAACGCATAACGCATAACGCATAACGCATAACGCATAACGCATAACGCATAACGCATAACGCATAACGCATAACGCATAACGCATAACGCATAACGCATAACGCATAACGCATAACGCATAACGCATAACGCATAACGCATTACGCATAACGCATAACGCATAATGCATAACGCATAACGCTTAACGCGTAGCTGATAACGCATAACGCATCGCGCATAACGCATAACGCATAACGCATAACGCATAACGCTTAACGCATAACGCCTAACGCATAACGCGTAACGCATAATGCATAACGCATAACGCATAACCCATAACGCATAACGCATAACGCATAACGCATAACGCATAACGCATAACGCATAACGGATAACGCAAGACGCATAACGCATAACGCATAAAGCATAACGCATAACGCATAACGCATAACGCATAACGCATAACGCATAACGCATAACGCATAACGCATAACGCATAACGCATAACGCATAACGCATAACGCATAACGCATAACGCATAACGCATAACGCATAACGCATAACGCATAACGCATAACGCATAACGCATAACGCATAACGCATAACGCATAACGCATAACGCATAACGCATAACGCATAACGCATAACGCATAACGCATAACGCATAACGCATAACACATAACGCATAACGCATAACGCATAACGGATAACGCATAACGCATAACGCATAACGGATAACGCATAACGCATAACGCATAACGCATAACGCATAACGCATAACGCATAACGCATAACGCATAACGCATAACGCATAACGCATAACGCATAACGCATAACGCATAACGCATAACGCATAACGCATTACGCATAACGCATAACGCATAACGGATAACGCATGACGCATAACGCATAACGCATAACGCATAACGCATAACGCATAACGCATAACGCATAACGCATAACGCATAACGCATAACGCATAACGCATAACGCATAACGCATAACGCATAACGCATAACGCATAACGCATAACGCATAACGCATAACGCATAACGCATAACGCATAACGCATAACGCATAACGCATCGCGCATAACGCATAACGCATAACGCATAACGCATAACGCATAACGCTTAACGCATAACGCCTAACGCATAACGGGTAACGCATAATGCATAACGCATAACGCATAACCCATAACGCATAACGCATAACGCATAACGCATAACGCATAACGCATAACGCATAACGCATAACGCATAACGGATAACGCAAGACGCATAACGCATAACGCATAAAGCATAACGCATAACGCATAACGCATAACGCATAACGCATAACGCATAACGCATAACGCATAACGCATAACGGATAACGCATAACGCATAACGCATAACGGATAACGCATAACGCATAACGCATAACGCATAACGCATAACGCATAACGCATAACGCATAACGCATAACGCATAACGCTTAACGCATAGCTCATAACGCATAACGCATAACGCTTAACGCATAACGCATAACGCATAACGCATAACGCATAACGCATAACGCATAACGCATAACGCATAACGCATAACGCATAACGCATAACGCATAACGCATAACGCATAACGCATAACGCATAACGCATAACGCATAACGCATAACGCATAACGCATAACGCATAACGCATAACGCATAACGCATAACGCATAACGCATAACGCATAACGCATAACGCATAACGCATAACGCATAACGCATAACGCATAACGCATAACGCATAACGCATAACGCATAACGCATAACGCTTAACGCATAACGCATTACGCATAACGCATAACGCATAATGCATAACGCATAACGGATAACGCATAACGGATAACGCATAACGCATAACGCATAACGCATAACGCATAACGCATAACGCATAACGCATAACGCATAACGCATAACGCATAACGCATAACGCATAACGCATAACGCATAACGCATAACGCATAACGCATAACGCATAACGCATAACGCATAACGCATAACGCATAACGCATAACGCATAACGCATAACGCATAACGCATAACGCATAACGCATAACGCATAACGCATAACGCATAACGCATAACGCATAACGCATAACGCATTACGCATAACGCATAACGCATAATGCATAACGCATAACGCATAACGCATAACGCATAACGCATAACGCATAAAACATAACGCTTAACGCATAACGCATAACGCTTAACGCATAACGCCTAACGCATAACGCGTAACGCATAATGCATAACGCATAACGCATAACGCATAACGCATAACGCGTAACGCATAATGCATAACGCATAACGCTTAACGCATAGCCCATAACGCATAACGCATAACGCATCGCGCATAACGCATAACGGATAACGCATAACGCATAACGCATAACGCATAACGCATAACGCATAACGCATAACGCATAACGCATAACGCACAACGCATAACGCATAACGCATAACGCATAACGCATAACGCATAACGCATAACGCATAACGCATAACGCATAACGCTTAACGCATTACGCATAACGCATAACGCATAACGCTTAACGCATAACGCATTACGCATAACGCATAACGCATAATGCATAACGCATAACGCTTAACGCATAGCTCATAACGCATAACGCATAACGCTTAACGCATAACGCATAACGGATAACGCATAACGCATAACGCATAACGGATAACGCATAACGCATAACGCATAACGCATAACGCATAACGCATAACGCATAACGCATAACGCATAACGCATAACGCATAACGCATAACGCATAACGCATAACGCATAACGCATAACGCGTAACGCATAATGCATAATGCATAACGCTTAACGCATAGCCCATAACGCATAACGCATAACGCATAACGCATCGCGCATAACGCATAACGGATAACGCATAACGCATAACGCATAACGGATAACGCATAACGCATAACGCATAACGCATAACGGATAACGCATAACGCATAACGCATAACGCATAACGCATAACGCATAACGCATAACGCATAACGCATAACGCATAACGCATAACGCATAACGGATAACGCATAACGCATAACGCATAGCGCGTAACGAATAACGCATAACGCATAACCCATAACGCATAACGCATAACGCATAACGCATAACGCATAACACATATCGCATAACGCATAACGCATAACGCTTAACGCATAGCCCATAACGCTTAACGCATAACGCATCGCGCATAACGCATAACGGATAACGCATAACGCATAACGCATAACGCATAACGCATAACGCATAACGCATAACGCATAACGCATAACGCATAACGCATAACGCATAACGCATAACGCATAACGCATAACGCATAACGCATAACGCATAACGCATAACGCATAACGCATAACGCATAACGCATAACGCATAACGCATAACGCATAACGCATAACGCATAACGCATAACGCATAACGCATAACGCATAACGCATAACGCATAACGCATAACGCATAACGCATAACGCATAACGCATAACGCATAACGCATAACGCATAACGCATAACGCATAACGCATAAAGCATAACGCATAACGCATAACGCATAACGCATAACGCATAACGCATAACGCATAACGCATAACGCATACCGCATAACGCATAATGCATAACGCACAACGCATAACGCATAACGCATAACGCATAACGCATAACGCATAACGCTTAACGCATAACGCATAACGCATAACGCATAACGCATAACGCATAACGCATAACGGATAACGCATAACGCATAACGCATAACGGATAACGCATAACGCATAACGCATAACGCATAACGCATAACGCATAACGCATAACGCATAACCCATAACGCATAACGCATAACGCATAACGCATAACGCATAACGCATAACGCATAACGCATAACGCATAACGCATAACGCATAACGCATAACGCATAACGCATAACGCATAACGCATAACGCACAAAGCATAACGCATAACGCATAACGCTTAACGCATAACGCATAACGGATAACGCATAACGCATAACGCATAACGCATAACGGATAACGGATAACGCATAACGCATAACGCATAACGCATGACGCATAACGCATAACGCATAACGCATAACGCATAACGCATAACGCATAACGCATAACACATAACGCATAACGCATAACGCGTAACGCTTAACGCATAACGCCTAACGCATAACGCGTAACGCATAATGCATAACGCATAACGCTTAACGCATAGCCCATAACGCTTAACGCATAACGCATCGCGCATAACGCATAACGGATAACGCATAACGCATAACGCATAACGCATAACGCATAACGCATAACGCATGACGCATAACGCATAACGCATAACGCATAACGCAAACCGCATAACGCATAACGCTTAAATTACAACGCATAACGCATAACGCATAACGCATAAATTACAACGCATAACGCATAACGCATAACGCATAACGCATAACGCATAACGCATAACGCATAACGCATAACGCATAACACATATCGCATAACGCATAACGCATAACGCTTAACGCATAACGCATAACGCATAACGCATAACGCATAACGCATAACGCATAACGCATAACGCATAACGCATAACGCATAACGCATAACGCATAACGCATAACGCATAACGCATAACGCATAACGCATAACGCATAACGCATAACGCATAACGCATAACGCATAACGCATAACGCATAACGCATAACGCATAACGCATAACGCATAACGCATAACGCATAACGCATAACTCATAACGCATAACGCATAACGCATAACGCATAACGCATAACGCATAACGCATAACGCATAACGCATAACGCATAACGCATAACGCATAACGCATAACGCATAACGCATAACGCGTAACGCATAATGCATAACGCTTAACGCATAGCCCATAACGCATAACGCATAACGCATAACGCATAACGCATAACGCATCGCGCATAACGCATAACGGATAACGCATAACGCATAACGCATAACGGATAACGCATAACGCATAACGCATAACGCATAACGCATAACGAATTACGCATAACGCATAACCCATAACGCATAACGCATAACGCATAACGCATAACGCATAACGCATAACGCATAACGCATAACGCATAACGCATAACGCATAACGCATAACGCATAACGCATAACGGATAACGCAAGACGCATAACGCATAACGCATAAAGCATAACGCATAACGCATAACGCATAACGCATAACGCATAACGCATAACGCATAACGCATAACGCTTAACGCATAACGCATTACGCATAACGCATAACGCATAATGCATAACGCATAACGCTTAACGCATAGCTCATAACGCATAACGCATAACGCTTAACGCATAACGCATAACGGATAACGCATAACGCATAACGCATAACGGATAACGCATAACGCATAACGCATAACGCATAACGCATAACGCATAACGCATAACGCATAACGCATAACGCATAACGCATAACGCATAACGCATAACGCATAACGCATAACGCATAACGCATAACGCATAACGCATAACGCATAACGCGTAACGCATAATGCATAACGCATAACGCATAACGCATAACGCGTAACGCATAATGCATAACGCATAACGCTTAACGCATAGCCCATAACGCATAACGCATAACGCATCGCGCATAACGCATAACGGATAACGCATAACGCATAACGCATAACGCATAACGCATAACGCATAACGCATAACGCATAACGCATAACGCATAACGCATAACGCATAACGCATAACGCATAACGCATAACGCATAACGCATAACGCATAACGCATAACGCATAACGCACAACGCATAACGCATAACGCATAACGCATAACGCATAACGCATAACGCTTAACGCATTACGCATAACGCATAACGCATAACGCTTAACGCATAACGCATTACGCATAACGCATAACGCATAATGCATAACGCATAACGCTTAACGCATAGCTCATAACGCATAACGCATAACGCTTAACGCATAACGCATAACGGATAACGCATAACGCATAACGCATAACGGATAACGCATAACGCATAACGCATAACGCATAACGCATAACGCATAACGCATAACGCATAACGCATAACGCATAACGCATAACGCATAACGCATAACGCGTAACGCATAATGCATAACGCATAACGCTTAACGCATAGCCCATAACGCATAACGCATAACGCATCGCGCATAACGCATAACGGATAACGCATAACGCATAACGCATAACGGATAACGCATAACGCATAACGCATAACGCATAACGAATTACGCATAACGCATAACCCATAACGCATAACACATAACGCATAACGCATAACGCATAACGCATAACGCATAACGCATAACGCATAACCCATAACCCATAACCCATAACGCATAACGCATAACGCATAACGCATAACGCATAACGCATAACGCATAACGCATAACGCTTAACGCATAACGCATAACGCATAACGCATAACGCATAACGCATAACGCATAACGCATAACGCATAACGCATAACGCATAACGCATAACGCATAACGCATAACGCATAACGCATAACGCATAACGCATAACGCATAACGCATAACGCATAACGCATAACGCATAACGCATAACGCATAACGCATAACGCATAACGCATAACGCATAACGCATAACGCATAACGCATAACGCATAACGCATTACGCATAACGCATAACGCATAATGCATAACGCATAACGCTTAACGCATAGCTGATAACGCATAACGCATAGCCCATAACGCATAACGCATAACGCATCGCGCATAACGCATAACGGATAACGCATAACGCATAACGCATAGCTGATAACGCATAACGCATAGCCCATAACGCATAACGCATAACGCATCGCGCATAACGCATAACGGATAACGCATAACGCATAACGCATAATGCATAACGGATTACGCATAACGCATATCGCATAACGCATAACGCATAACGAATTACGCATAACGCATAACCCATAACGCATAACGCATAACACATATCGCATAACGCATAACGCATAACGCTTAACGCATAACGCATAACGCATAACGCATAACGCATAACGCATAACGCATAACGCATAACGCATAACGCATAACGCATAACGCATAACGCATAACGCATAACGCATAACGCATAACGCATAACGCATAACGCATAAAGCATAACGCATAACGCATAACGCATAACGCATAACGCATAACGCATAACGCATAACGCATACCGCATAACGCATAATGCATAACGCACAACGCATAACGCATAACGCATAACGCATAACGCATAACGCTTAACGCAGAACGCATAACGCATAACGCATAACGCATAACGCATAACGGATAACGCATAACGCATAACGCATAACGGATAACGCATAACGCATAACGCATAACGCATAACGCATAACGCATAACGCATAACGCATAACGCATAACCCATAACGCATAACGCATAACGCATAACGCATAACGCATAACGCATAACGCATAACGCATAACGCATAACGCATAACGCATAACGCATAACGCATAACGCATAACGCATAACGCACAAAGCATAACGCATAACGCATAACGCTTAACGCATAACGCATAACGGATAACGCATAACGCATAACGCATAACGCATAACGGATAACGGATAACGCATAACGCATAACGCATAACGCATGACGCATAACGCATAACGCATAACGCATAACGCATAACGCATAACGCATAACGCATAACGCATAACCCATAACGCATAACGCATAACGCGTAACGCTTAACGCATAACGCCTAACGCATAACGCGTAACGCATAATGCATAACGCATAACGCTTAACGCATAGCCCATAACGCTTAACGCATAACGCATCGCGCATAACGCATAACGGATAACGCATAACGCATAACGCATAGCGCATAACGAATAACGCATAACGCATAACCCATAACGCATAACGCATAACGCATAACGCCTAACGCATAACGCATAACGCATAACGCATAACGCATAACGCATAACGCATAACGCATAACGCATAACGCATAACGCATAACGCATAACGCATAACGCATAACGCATAACGCATAACGCATAACGCATAACGCATAACGCATAACGCATAACGCATAACGCATAACGCATAACGCATAACGCATAACGCATAACGCATAACGCATAACGCATAGCGCATAACGCACAACGCATAACGCATAACGCATAACGCATAACGCATAACGCATAACGCATAACGCATAACGCATAACGCATAACGCATAACGCATAACGCATAACGCATAACGCATAACGCATAACGCATAACGCATAACGCATAACGCATAACGCATAACGCATAACGCATAACGCATAACGCATAACGCATAACGCATAACGCATAACGCATAACGCATAACGCATAACGCATAACGCATAACGCATAACGCATAACGCATAACGCATAACGCATAACGCATAACGCATAACGCATAACGCATAACGCATAACGCATAACGCATAACGCATAACGCATAACGCATAACGCATAACGCATAACGCATAACGCATAACGCATAACGCATAGCGCATAACGCATAACGCATAACGCATAACGCATAACGCATAACGCATAACGTATAACGCATAACGCATAACGCATAACGCATGACGCATAACGCATAACGCATAACGCATAACGCAAACCGCATAACGCATAACGCTTAAATTACAACGCATAACGCATAACGCATAACGCATAAATTACAACGCATAACGCATAACGCATAACGCATAACGCATAACGCATAACACATATCGCATAACGCATAACGCATAACGCTTAACGCATAACGCATAACGCATAACGCATAACGCATAACGCATAACGCATAACGCATAACGCATAACGCATAACGCATAACGCATAACGCATAACGCATAACGCATAACGCATAACGCATAACGCATAACGCATAACGCATAACGCATAACGCATAACGCATAACGCATAACGCATAACGCATAACGCATAACGCATAACGCATAACGCATAACGCATAACGCATAACGCATAACGCATAACGCATAACGCATAACGCATAACGCATAACGCATAACGCATAACGCATAACGCATAACGCATAACGCATAACGCATAACGCATAACGCATAACGCATAACGCGTAACGCATAATGCATAACGCTTAACGCATAGCCCATAACGCATAACGCATAACGCATAACGCATCGCGCATAACGCATAACGGATAACGGATAACGCATAACGCATAACGCATAACGGATAACGCATAACGCATAACGCATAACGCATAACGCATAACGCATAACGCATAACGAATTACGCATAACGCATAACCCATAACGCATAACGCATAACGCATAACGCATAACGCATAACGCATAACGCATAACGCATAACGCATAACGCATAACGCATAACGCATAACGCATAACGGATAACGCAAGACGCATAACGCATAACGCATAAAGCATAACGCATAACGCATAACGCATAACGCATAACGCATAACGCATAACGCATAACGCATAACGCATAACGCTTAACGCATAACGCATTACGCATAACGCATAACGCATAATGCATAACGCATAACGCTTAACGCATAGCTCATAACGCATAACGCATAACGCTTAACGCATAACGCATAACGGATAACGCATAACGCATAACGCATAACGGATAACGCATAACGCATAACGCATAACGCATAACGCATAACGCATAACGCATAACGCATAACGCATAACGCATAACGCATAACGCATAACGCATAACGCATAACGCATAACGCATAACGCATAACGCATAACGCATAACGCATAACGCATAACGCATAACGCATAACGCATAACGCATAACGCATAACGCATAACGCGTAACGCATAATGCATAACGCATAACGCTTAACGCATAACGCATAACGCATAACGCATCGCGCATAACGCATAACGGATAACGCATAACGCATAACGCATAACGCATAACGGATAACGCATAACGCATAACGCATAACGCATAACGCATAACGCATAACGCATAACGCATAACGCATAACGCATAACGCATAACGCATAACGCATAACGCATAACGCATAACGCATAACGCATAACGCATAACGCATAACGCATAACGCATAACGCATAACGCATAACGCATAACGCATAACGCTTAACGCATAACGCATAACGCTTAACGCATAACGCCTAACGCATAACGCGTAACGCATAATGCATAACGCATAACGCATAACGCATAACGCGTAACGCATAATGCATAACGCATAACGCTTAACGCATAGCCCATAACGCATAACGCATAACGCATCGCGCATAACGCATAACGGATAACGCATAACGCATAACGCATAACGCATAACGCATAACGCATAACGCATAACGCATAACGCATAACGCATAACGCATAACGCATAACGCATAACGCATAACGCATAACGCATAACGCATAACGCATAACGCATAACGCATAACGCATAACGCATAACGCATAACGCATAACGCATAACGCATAACGCTTAACGCATTACGCATAACGCATAACGCATAACGCTTAACGCATAACGCATTACGCATAACGCATAACGCATAATGCATAACGCATAACGCTTAACGCATAGCTCATAACGCATAACGCATAACGCTTAACGCATAACGCATAACGGATAACGCATAACGCATAACGCATAACGGATAACGCATAACGCATAACGCATAACGCATAACGCATAACGCATAACGCATAACCCATAACGCATAACGCATAACGCATAACGCATAACGCATAACGCATAACGCATAACGCGTAACGCATAATGCATAATGCATAACGCTTAACGCATAGCCCATAACGCATAACGCATAACGCATAACGCATCGCGCATAACGCATAACGGATAACGCATAACGCATAACGCATAACGGATAACGCATAACGCATAACGCATAACGGATAACGCATAACGCATAACGCATAACGCATAACCCATAACGCATAACGCATAACGCATAACGCATAACGCATAACGCATAACGCATGACGCATAACGCATAACGCATAACGCATAACGCATAACGCATAACGCATAACGCATAACGCATAACGCATAACGCATAACGCATAACGCATAACGCATAACGCATAACGCATAACGCATAACGCATAACGCATAACGCATAACGCATAACGCATAACGCACAAAGCATAACGCATAACGCATAACGCATAACGCATGACGCATAACGCATAACGCATAACGCATAACGCATAACGCATAACGCATAACGCATAACGCATAACACATAACGCATAACGCATAACGCATAACGCTTAACGCATAACGCCTAACGCATAACGCGTAACGCATAATGCATAACGCATAACGCTTAACGCATAGCCCATAACGCTTAACGCATAACGCATCGCGCATAACGCATAACGGATAACGCATAACGCATAACGCATAACGCATAACGCATAACGGATAACGCATAACGCATAACGCATAGCGCATAACGAATAACGCATAACGCATAACCCATAACGCATAACGCATAACGCATAACGCATAACGCATAACGCATAACGCATAACGCATAATGCATAACGCATAACGCTTAACGCATAGCTCATAACGCATAACGCATAACGCATAACGCATAACGCATAACGCATAACGCATAACGCATAACGCATAACGCATAACGCATAACGCATAACGCATAACGCATAACGCATAACGCATAACGCATTACCCATAACGCATAACGCATAACGCATAACGCATAACGCATAACGCATAACGCATAACGCATAACGCATAACGCATAACGCATAACGCATAACGCATAACGCATAGCGCATAACGCATAACGCATAACGCATAACGCATAACGCATAACACATATCGCATAACGCATAACGCATAACGCTTAACGCATAACGCATAACGCATAACGCATAACGCATAACGCATAACGCATAAGGCATAACGCATAACGCATAACGCATAACGCATAACGCATAACGCATAACGCATAACGCATAAAGCATAACGCATAACGCATAACGCATAACGCATAACGCATAACGCATAACGCATACCGCATAACGCATAATGCATAACGCACAACGCATAACGCATAACGCATAACGCATAACGCATAACGCATAACGCTTAACGCATAACGCATAACGCATAACGCATAACGCATAACGGATAACGCATAACGCATAACGCATAACGGATAACGCATAACGCATAACGCATAACGCATAACGCATAACGCATAACGCATAACCCATAACGCATAACGCATAACGCATAACGCATAACGCATAACGCATAACGCATAACGCATAACGCATAACGCATAACGCATAACGCATAACGCATAACGCACAAAGCATAACGCATAACGCATAACGCTTAACGCATAACGCATAACGGATAACGCATAACGCATAACGCATAACGCTTAACGGATAACGGATAACGCATAACGCATAACGCATAACGGATAACGCATAACGCATAACGCATAACGCTTAACGGATAACGGATAACGCATAACGCATAACGCATAACGCATGACGCATAACGCATAACGCATAACGCATAACGCATAACGCATAACGCATGACGCATAACACATAACGCATAACGCATAACGCGTAACGCTTAACGCATAACGATTAACGCATAACGCGTAACGCATAATGCATAACGCATAACGCTTAACGCATAGCCCATAACGCTTAACGCATAACGCATCGCGCATAACGCATAACGGATAACGCATAACGCATAACGCATAACGCATAACGCATAACGCATAACGCATAACGCATAACGCATAACGCATAACGCATAACGCATAACGCGTAACGCATAATGCATAACGCTTAACGCATAGCCCATAACGCATAACGCATAACGCATAACGCATAACGCATCGCGCATAACGCATAACGGATAACGCATAACGCATAACGCATAACGGATAACGCATAACGCATAACGCATAACGCATAACGCATAACGAATTACGCATAACGCATAACCCATAACGCATAACGCATAACGCATAACGCATAACGCATAACGCATAACGCATAACGCATAACGCATAACGCATAACGCATAACGCATAACGCATAACGGATAACGCAAGACGCATAACGCATAACGCATAAAGCATAACGCATAACGCATAACGCATAACGCATAACGCATAACGCATAACGCATAACGCATAACGCATAACGCATAACGCATAACGCATAACGCATAACGCTTAACGCATAACGCATTACGCATAACGCATAACGCATAATGCATAACGCATAACGCTTAACGCATAGCTCATAACGCATAACGCATAACGCTTAACGCATAACGCATAACGGATAACGCATAACGCATAACGCATAACGGATAACGCATAACGCATAACGCATAACGCATAACGCATAACGCATAACGCATAACGCATAACGCATAACGCATAACGCATAACGCATAACGCATAACGCATAACGCATAACGCATAACGCATAACGCATAACGCATAACGCATAACGCATAACGCATAACGCGTAACGCATAATGCATAACGCATAACGCTTAACGCATAGCCCATAACGCATAACGCATAACGCATCGCGCATAACGCATAACGGATAACGCATAACGCATAACGCATAACGGATAACGCATAACGCATAACGCATAACGCATAACGCATAACGCATAACGCATAACGCATAACGCATAACGCATAACGCATAACGCATAACGCATAACGCATAACGCATAACGCATAACGCTTAACGCATAACGCATAACGCTTAACGCATAACGCCTAACGCATAACGCGTAACGCATAATGCATAACGCATAACGCATAACGCATAACGCGTAACGCATAATGCATAACGCATAACGCTTAACGCATAGCCCATAACGCATAACGCATAACGCATCGCGCATAACGCATAACGGATAACGCATAACGCATAACGCATAACGCATAACGCATAACGCATAACGCATAACGCATAACGCATAACGCATAACGCATAACGCATAACGCATAACGCATAACGCATAACGCATAACGCATAACGCATAACGCATAACGCATAACGCATAACGCATAACGCATAACGCATAACGCATAACGCATAACGCTTAACGCATTACGCATAACGCATAACGCATAACGCTTAACGCATAACGCATTACGCATAACGCATAACGCATAATGCATAACGCATAACGCTTAACGCATAGCTCATAACGCATAACGCATAACGCTTAACGCATAACGCATAACGGATAACGCATAACGCATAACGCATAACGGATAACGCATAACGCATAACGCATAACGCATAACGCATAACGCATAACGCATAACGCATAACGCATAACGCATAACGCATAACGCATAACGAATTACGCATAACGCATAACCCATAACGCATAACACATAACGCATAACGCATAACGCATAACGCATAACGCATAACGCATAACCCATAACCCATAACGCATAACGCATAACGCATAACGCATAACGCATAACGCATAACGCATAACCCATAACCCATAACGCATAACGCATAACGCATAACGCATAACGCATAACGCATAACGCATAACGCATAACGCATAACGCTTAACGCATAACGCATAACGGATAACGCATAACGGATAACGCATAACGCATAACACATAACGCATAACGCATAACGCATAACGCATAACGCATAACGCATAACGCATAACGCATAACGCATAACGCATAACGCATAACGCATAACGCATAACGCATAACGCATAACGCATAACGCATAACGCATAACGCATAACGCATAACGCATAACGCATAACGCATAACGCATAACGCATAACGCATAACGCATAACGCATAACGCATAACGCATAACGCATAACGCATAACGCATAACGCATAACGCATAACGCATAACGCATAACGCATAACGCATAACGCATAACGCATAACGCATTACGCATAACGCATAACGCATAATGCATAACGCATAACGCTTAACGCATAGCTGATAACGCATAACGCATAGCCCATAACGCATAACGCATAACGCATCGCGCATAACGCATAACGGATAACGCATAACGCATAACGCATAATGCATAACGGATTACGCATAACGCATATCGCATAACGCATAACGCATAACGAATTACGCATAACGCATAACCCATAACGCATAACGCATAACGCATAACGCATAACGCATAACGCTTAACGCATAACGGATAACGCAAGACGCATAACGCATAACGCATAAAGCATAACGCATAACGCATAACGCATAACGCATAACGCATAACGCATAACGCATAACGCATAACGCATAACGCATAACGCATAACGCATAACGCATAACGCATAACGCATAACGCATAACGCATAACGCATAACGCATAACGCATAACGCATAACGCATAACGCATAACGCATAACGCATAACGCATAACGCATAACGCATAACGCATAACGCATAACGCATAACGCATAACGCATAACACATAACACATAACGCATAACGCATAACGCTTAACGCATAACGCCTAACGCATAACGCGTAACGCATAATGCATAACGCATAACGCTTAACGCATAGCCCATAACGCATAACGCATAACGCATCGCGCATAACGCATAACGCATAACGCATAACGCATAACGCATAACGCATAACGCATAACGCATAACGCATAACGCATAACGCATAACGCATAACGCATAACGCATAACGCTTAACGCATAACGCCTAACGCATAACGCGTAACGCATAATGCATAACGCATAACGCTTAACGCATAGCCCATAACGCATAACGCATAACGCATCGCGCATAACGCATAACGCATAACGCATAACGCATAACGCATAACGCATAACGCATAACGCATCGCGCATAACGCATAACGGATAACGCATAACGCATAACGCATAACGCATAACGCATAACGCATAACGCATAACGCATAACGCATAACGCATAACGCATAACGCATAACGCGTAACGCATAATGCATAACGCTTAACGCATAGCCCATAACGCATAACGCATAACGCATAACGCATAACGCATCGCGCATAACGCATAACGGATAACGCATAACGCATAACGCATAACGGATAACGCATAACGCATAACGCATAACGCATAACGCATAACGAATTACGCATAACGCATAACCCATAACGCATAACGCATAACGCATAACGCATAACGCATAACGCATAACGCATAACGCATAACGCATAACGCATAACGCATAACGCATAACGCATAACGGATAACGCAAGACGCATAACGCATAACGCATAAAGCATAACGCATAACGCATAACGCATAACGCATAACGCATAACGCATAACGCATAACGCATAACGCATAACGCATAACGCATAACGCATAACGCATAACGCATAACGCTTAACGCATAACGCATTACGCATAACGCATAACGCATAATGCATAACGCATAACGCTTAACGCATAGCTCATAACGCATAACGCATAACGCTTAACGCATAACGCATAACGGATAACGCATAACGCATAACGCATAACGGATAACGCATAACGCATAACGCATAACGCATAACGCATAACGCATAACGCATAACGCATAACGCATAACGCATAACGCATAACGCATAACGCATAACGCATAACGCATAACGCATAACGCATAACGCATAACGCATAACGCATAACGCATAACGCATAACGCGTAACGCATAATGCATAACGCATAACGCTTAACGCATAGCCCATAACGCATAACGCATAACGCATCGCGCATAACGCATAACGGATAACGCATAACGCATAACGCATAACGGATAACGCATAACGCATAACGCATAACGCATAACGCATAACGCATAACGCATAACGCATAACGCATAACGCATAACGCATAACGCATAACGCATAACGCATAACGCATAACGCATAACGCTTAACGCATAACGCATAACGCTTAACGCATAACGCCTAACGCATAACGCGTAACGCATAATGCATAACGCATAACGCATAACGCATAACGCATAACGCGTAACGCATAATGCATAACGCATAACGCTTAACGCATAGCCCATAACGCATAACGCATAACGCATCGCGCATAACGCATAACGGATAACGCATAACGCATAACGCATAACGCATAACGCATAACGCATAACGCATAACGCATAACGCATAACGCATAACGCATAACGCATAACGCATAACGCATAACGCATAACGCATAACGCATAACGCATAACGCATAACGCATAACGCATAACGCATAACGCATAACGCATAACGCATAACGCATAACGCATAACGCTTAACGCATTACGCATAACGCATAACGCATAACGCTTAACGCATAACGCATTACGCATAACGCATAACGCATAATGCATAACGCATAACGCTTAACGCATAGCTCATAACGCATAACGCATAACGCTTAACGCATAACGCATAACGGATAACGCATAACGCATAACGCATAACGGATAACGCATAACGCATAACGCATAACGCATAACGCATAACGCATAACGCATAACGCATAACGCATAACGCATAACGCATAACGCATAACGAATTACGCATAACGCATAACCCATAACGCATAACACATAACGCATAACGCATAACGCATAACGCATAACGCATAACGCATAACCCATAACCCATAACGCATAACGCATAACGCATAACGCATAACGCATAACGCATAACCCATAACCCATAACGCATAACGCATAACGCATAACGCATAACGCATAACGCATAACGCATAACGCATAACGCATAACGCATAACGCTTAACGCATAACGCATAACGGATAACGCATAACGGATAACGCATAACGCATAACACATAACGCATAACGCATAACGCATAACGCATAACGCATAACGCATAACGCATAACGCATAACGCATAACGCATAACGCATAACGCATAACGCATAACGCATAACGCATAACGCATAACGCATAACGCATAACGCATAACGCATAACGCATAACGCATAACGCATAACGCATAACGCATAACGCATAACGCATAACGCATAACGCATAACGCATAACGCATAACGCATAACGCATAACGCATAACGCATAACGCATAACGCATAACGCATAACGCATAACGCATAACGCATTACGCATAACGCATAACGCATAATGCATAACGCATAACGCTTAACGCATAGCTGATAACGCATAACGCATAGCCCATAACGCATAACGCATAACGCATCGCGCATAACGCATAACGGATAACGCATAACGCATAACGCATAATGCATAACGGATTACGCATAACGCATATCGCATAACGCATAACGCATAACGAATTACGCATAACGCATAACCCATAACGCATAACGCATAACGCATAACGCATAACGCATAACGCATAACGCTTAACGCATAACGGATAACGCAAGACGCATAACGCATAACGCATAAAGCATAACGCATAACGCATAACGCATAACGCATAACGCATAACGCATAACGCATAACGCATAACGCATAACGCATAACGCATAACGCATAACGCATAACGCATAACGCATAACGCATAACGCATAACGCATAACGCATAACGCATAACGCATAACGCATAACGCATAACGCATAACGCATAACGCATAATGCATAACGCACAACGCATAACGCATAACGCATAACGCATAACGCATAACGCTTAACGCATAACGCATAACGCATAACGCATAACGCATAACGGATAACGCATAACGCATAACGCATAACGGATAACGCATAACGCATAACGCATAACGCATAACGCATAACGCATAACGCATAACGCATAACGCATAACGCATAACGCATAACGCATAACGCATAACGCATAACGCATAACGCATAACGCATAACGCATAACGCATTACGCATAACGCATAACGCATAATGCATAACGCATAACGCTTAACGCATAGCTGATAACGCATAACGCATAGCCCATAACGCATAACGCATAACGCATAACGCATCGCGCATAACGCATAACGGATAACGCATAACGCATAACGCATAACGCATAATGCATAACGGATAACGCATAACGCATATCGCATAACGCATAACGCATAACGAATTACGCATAACGCATAACCCATAACGCATAACGCATAACGCATAACGCATAACGCATAACGCATAACGGATAACGCAAGACGCATAACGCATAACGCATAACGCATAACGCATAACGCATAACGCATAACGCATAACGCATAACGCATAACGCATAACGCATACCGCATAACGCATAATGCATAACGCACAACGCATAACGCATAACGCATAACGCATAACGCATAACGCTTAACGCATAACGCATAACGCATAACGCATAACGCATAACGCATAACGGATAACGCATAACGCATAACGCATAACGGATAACGCATAACGCATAACGCATAACGCATAACGCATAACGCATAACCCATAACGCATAACGCATAACGCATAACGCATAACGCATAACGCATGACGCATAACGCATAACGCATAACGCATAACGCATAACGCATAACGCATAACGCATAACGCATAACGCATAACGCATAACGCATAACGCATAACGCATAACGCATAACGCATAACGCATAACGCATAACGCATAACGCATAACGCATAACGCATAACGCATAACGCATAACGCATAACGCATAACGCATAACGCACAAAGCATAACGCATAACGCATAACGCATAACGCATAACGCATAACGCATAACGCATAACGCATAACGCATATCGCATAACGCATAACGCATAACGAATTACGCATAACGCATAACCCATAACGCATAACGCATAACGCATAACGCATAACGCATAACGGATAACGCAAGACGCATAACGCATAACGCATAACGCATAACGCATAACGCATAACGCATAACGCATAACGCATAACGCATAACGCATACCGCATAACGCATAATGCATAACGCACAACGCATAACGCATAACGCATAACGCATAACGCATAACGCTTAACGCATAACGCATAACGCATAACGCATAACGCATAACGCATAACGGATAACGCATAACGCATAACGCATAACGGATAACGCATAACGCATAACGCATAACGCATAACGCATAACGCATAACCCATAACGCATAACGCATAACGCATAACGCATAACGCATAACGCATGACGCATAACGCATAACGCATAACGCATAACGCATAACGCATAACGCATAACGCATAACGCATAACGCATAACGCATAACGCATAACGCATAACGCATAACGCATAACGCATAACGCATAACGCATAACGCATAACGCATAACGCATAACGCATAACGCATAACGCATAACGCATAACGCATAACGCATAACGCATAACGCATAACGCATAACGCACAAAGCATAACGCATAACGCATAACGCATAACGCATAACGCATAACGCATAACGCATAACGCATAACGCATAACGCATAACGCATAACGCATAACGCATAACGCATAACGCATAACGCATAACGCATAACGCATAACGCATAACGCATAACGCATAACGCATAACGCATAACGCATAGCGCATAACGCATAACGCATAACGCATAACGCATAACGCATAACGCATAACGCATAACGCATAACGCATAACGCATAACGCATGACGCATAACGCATAACGCATAACGCATAACGCATAACGCATAACGCATAACGCATAACGCATAACGCATAACGCATAACGCATAACGCATAACGCATAACGCATAACGCATAACGCATAACGCATAACGCATAACGCATAACGCATAACGCATAACGCATAACGCATAACGCATAACGCATAACGCATAACGCATAACGCATAACGCATAACGCATAACGCATAACGCATAACGCATAACGCATAACGCATAACGCATAACGCATAACGCATAACGCATAACGCATAACGCATAACGCATAACGCATAACGCATAACGCATAACGCATAACGCATAACGCATAACGCATAACGCATAACGCATAACGCATAACGCATAACGCATAACGCATAACGCATAACGCATAACGCATAACGCATAACGCATAACGCATAACGCATAACGCATAACGCATAACGCATAACGCATAACGCATAACGCATAACGCATAACGCATAACGCATAACACATAACGCATAACGCATAACGCATAACGCATAACGCATAGCGCATAACGCATAACGCATAACGCATAACGCATAACGCATAACGCATAACGCATAACGCATAACGCATAACGCATAACGCATGACGCATAACGCATAACGCATAACGCATAACGCAAACCGCATAACGCATAACGCATAAATTACAACGCATAACGCATAACGCATAACGCATAACGCATAACGCATAACACATATCGCATAACGCATAACGCATAACGCTTAACGCATAACGCATAACGCATAACGCATAACGCATAACGCATAACACATAACGCATAACGCATAACGCTTAACGCATAACGCCTAACGCATAACGCGTAACGCATAATGCATAACGCTTAACGCATAGCCCATAACGCATAACGCATAACGCATAACGCATCGCGCATAACGCATAACGGATAACGCATAACGCTTAACGCATAACGCATAACGGATAACGCATAACGGATAACGCATAACGCATAACACATAACGCATAACGCATAACGCATAACGCATAACGCATAACGCATACCGCATAACGCATAACGCATAACTCATAACGCATAACGCATAACGCATAACGCATAACGCATAACACATAACGCATAACGCATAACGCATAACGCATAACGCATAACGCATAACGCTTAACGCATAGCCCATAACGCATAACGCATAACGCATCACGCATAACGCATAACGTATAACGCGTAACGCATAACGCATAACGCATAACGCATAACGCATAACGCATAACGCATAACGCATAACACATAACGCATAACGCATAACGCATAACGCTTAACGCATAACGCCTAACGCATAACGCGTAACGCATAATGCATAACGCTTAACGCATAGCCCATAACGCATAACGCATAACGCATAACGCATCGCGCATAACGCATAACGGATAACGCATAACGCTTAACGCATAACGCATAACGGATAACGCATAACGGATAACGCATAACGCATAACACATAACGCATAACGCATAACGCATAACGCATAACGCATAACGCATACCGCATAACGCATAACGCATAACGCATAACGCAAACCGCATAACGCATAACGCATAAATTACAACGCATAACGCATAACGCATAACGCATAACGCATAACACATATCGCATAACGCATAACGCATAACGCTTAACGCATAACGCATAACGCATAACGCATAACGCATAACGCATAACACATAACGCATAACGCATAACGCATAACGCTTAACGCATAATGCCTAACGCATAACGCGTAACGCATAATGCATAACGCTTAACGCATAGCCCATAACGCATAACGCATAACGCATAACGCATAACGCATAACGCATAACGCATAACGCATAACGCATAACGCATAACGCATAACGCATAACGCATAACGCGTAACGCATAATGCATAACGCATAACGCTTAACGCATAGCCCATAACGCATAACGCATAACGCATAACGCATCGCGCATAACGCATAACGGATAACGCATAACGCATAACGCATAACGCATAACGCATAACGGATAACGCATAACGCATAACGCATAACGCATAACGAATTACGCATAACGCATAACCCATAACGCATAACACATAACGCATAACGCATAACGCATAACGCATAACGCATAACGCATAACCCATAACCCATAACGCATAACGCATAACGCATAACGCATAACGCATAACGCATAACGCATAACGCATAACGCTTAACGCATAACGCATAACGGATAACGCATAACGGATAACGCATAACGCATAACACATAACGCATAACGCATAACGCATAACGCATAACGCATAACGCATAACGCATAACGCATAACGCATAACGCATAACGCATAACGCATAACGCATAACGCATAACGCATAACGCATAACGCATAACGCATAACGCATAACGCATAACGCATAACGCATAACGCATAACGCATAACGCATAACGCATAACGCATAACGCATAACGCATAACGCATAACGCATAACGCATAACGCATAACGCATAACGCATAACGCATAACGCATAACGCATAACGCATAACGCATTACGCATAACGCATAACGCATAATGCATAACGCATAACGCTTAACGCATAGCTGATAACGCATAACGCATAGCCCATAACGCATAACGCATAACGCATCGCGCATAACGCATAACGGATAACGCATAACGCATAACGCATAACGCATAACGAATTACGCATAACGCATAACCCATAACGCATAACGCATAACGCATAACGCATAACGGATAACGCAAGACGCATAACGCATAACGCATAACGCATAACGCATAACGCATAACGCATAACGCATAACGCATAACGCATAACGCATAACGCATAACGCATACCGCATAACGCATAATGCATAACGCACAACGCATAACGCATAACGCATAACGCATAACGCATAACGCTTAACGCATAACGCATAACGCATAACGCATAACGCATAACGCATAACGGATAACGCATAACGCATAACGCATAACGGATAACGCATAACGCATAACGCATAACGCATAACGCATAACGCATAACCCATAACGCATAACGCATAACGCATAACGCATAACGCATAACGCATGACGCATAACGCATAACGCATAACGCATAACGCATAACGCATAACGCATAACGCATAACGCATAACGCATAACGCATAACGCATAACGCATAACGCATAACGCATAACGCATAACGCATAACGCATAACGCATAACGCATAACGCATAACGCATAACGCATAACGCATAACGCATAACGCATAACGCATAACGCATAACGCATAACGCATAACGCACAAAGCATAACGCATAACGCATAACGCATAACGCATAACGCATAACGCATAACGCATAACGCATAACGCATAACGCATAACGCATAACGCATAACGCATAACGCATAACGCATAACGCATAACGCATAACGCATAACGCATAACGCATAGCGCATAACGCATAACGCATAACGCATAACGCATAACGCATAACGCATAACGCATAACGCATAACGCATAACGCATAACGCATAACGCATGACGCATAACGCATAACGCATGACGCATAACGCATAACGCATAACGCATAACGCATAACGCATAACGCATAACGCATAACGCATAACGCATAACGCATAACGCATAACGCATAACGCATAACGCATAACGCATAACGCATAACGCATAACGCATAACGCATAACGCATAACGCATAACGCATAACGCATAACGCATAACGCATAACGCATAACGCATAACGCATAACGCATAACGCATAACGCATAACGCATAACGCATAACGCATAACGCATAACGCATAACGCATAACGCATAACGCATAACGCATAACGCATAACGCATAACGCATAACGCATAACGCATAACGCATAACGCATAACGCATAACGCATAACGCATAACGCATAACGCATAACGCATAACGCATAACGCATAACGCATAACGCATAACGCATAACGCATAACGCATAACGCATAACGCATAACGCATAACGCATAACGCATAACGCATAACGCATAACGCATAACGCATAACGCATAACGCATAACGCATATCGCATAACGCATAACGCATAACGCATAACGCATAACGCATAACGCATAACGCATAACGCATAACGCATAACGCATAACGCATAACGCATAACGCATAACACATAACGCATAACGCATAACGCATAACGCATAACGCATAGCGCATAACGCATAACGCATAACGCATAACGCATAACGCATAACGCATAACGCATAACGCATAACGCATAACGCATAACGCATGACGCATAACGCATAACGCATAACGCATAACGCAAACCGCATAACGCATAACGCATAAATTACAACGCATAACGCATAACGCATAACGCATAACGCATAACGCATAACACATATCGCATAACGCATAACGCATAACGCTTAACGCATAACGCATAACGCATAACGCATAACGCATAACGCATAACACATAACGCATAACGCATAACGCTTAACGCATAACGCCTAACGCATAACGCGTAACGCATAATGCATAACGCTTAACGCATAGCCCATAACGCATAACGCATAACGCATAACGCATCGCGCATAACGCATAACGGATAACGCATAACGCTTAACGCATAACGCATAACGGATAACGCATAACGGATAACGCATAACGCATAACACATAACGCATAACGCATAACGCATAACGCATAACGCATAACGCATACCGCATAACGCATAACGCATAACTCATAACGCATAACGCATAACGCATAACGCATAACGCATAACACATAACGCATAACGCATAACGCATAACGCATAACGCATAACGCATAACGCATAACGCTTAACGCATAGCCCATAACGCATAACGCATAACGCATCACGCATAACGCATAACGTATAACGCGTAACGCATAACGCATAACGCATAACGCATAACGCATAACGCATAACACATAACGCATAACGCATAACGCATAACGCTTAACGCATAACGCCTAACGCATAACGCGTAACGCATAATGCATAACGCTTAACGCATAGCCCATAACGCATAACGCATAACGCATAACGCATCGCGCATAACGCATAACGGATAACGCATAACGCTTAACGCATAACGCATAACGGATAACGCATAACGGATAACGCATAACGCATAACACATAACGCATAACGCATAACGCATAACGCATAACGCATAACGCATACCGCATAACGCATAACGCATAACGCATAACGCAAACCGCATAACGCATAACGCATAAATTACAACGCATAACGCATAACGCATAACGCATAACGCATAACGCATAACACATATCGCATAACGCATAACGCATAACGCTTAACGCATAACGCATAACGCATAACGCATAACGCATAACGCATAACACATAACGCATAACGCATAACGCATAACGCTTAACGCATAATGCCTAACGCATAACGCGTAACGCATAATGCATAACGCTTAACGCATAGCCCATAACGCATAACGCATAACGCATAACGCATAACGCATAACGCATAACGCATAACGCATAACGCATAACGCATAACGCATAACGCATAACGCATAACGCATAACGCATAACGCATAACGCGTAACGCATAATGCATAACGCATAACGCTTAACGCATAGCCCATAACGCATAACGCATAACGCATAACGCATCGCGCATAACGCATAACGGATAACGCATAACGCATAACGCATAACGGATAACGCATAACGCATAACGCATAACGCATAACGCATAACGCATAACGCATAACGCATACCGCATAACGCATAATGCATAACGCACAACGCATAACGCATAACGCATAACGCATAACGCATAACGCTTAACGCATAACGCATAACGCATAACGCATAACGCATAACGCATAACGGATAACGCATAACGCATAACGCATAACGGATAACGCATAACGCATAACGCATAACGCATAACGCATAACGCATAACCCATAACGCATAACGCATAACGCATAACGCATAACGCATAACGCATGACGCATAACGCATAACGCATAACGCATAACGCATAACGCATAACGCATAACGCATAACGCATAACGCATAACGCATAACGCATAACGCATAACGCATAACGCATAACGCATAACGCATAACGCATAACGCATAACGCATAACGCATAACGCATAACGCATAACGCATAACGCATAACGCATAACGCATAACGCATAACGCATAACGCATAACGCATAACGCATAACGCATAACGCATAACGCACAAAGCATAACGCATAACGCATAACGCATAACGCATAAC
Source organism: Lasioglossum baleicum (assembly GCF_051020765.1). Taxonomy (NCBI): domain Eukaryota; kingdom Metazoa; phylum Arthropoda; class Insecta; order Hymenoptera; family Halictidae; genus Lasioglossum; species Lasioglossum baleicum. Next base: position 65,004 of record NW_027469411.1, on the reverse strand, counting down.
GCATAACGCATAACGCATAACGCATAACGCATAACGCATAACGCATAACGCATAACGCATAACGCATAACGCATAACGCATAACGCATAACGCATAACGCATAGCGCATAACGCATAACGCATAACGCATAACGCATAACGCATAACGCATAACGCATAACGCATAACGCATAACGCATAACGCATAACGCATGACGCATAACGCATAACGCATAACGCATAACGCATAACGCATAACGCATAACGCATAACGCATAACGCATAACGCATAACGCATAACGCATAACGCATAACGCATAACGCATAACGCATAACGCATAACGCATAACGCATAACGCATAACGCATAACGCATAACGCATAACGCATAACGCATAACGCATAACGCATAACGCATAACGCATAACGCATAACGCATAACGCATAACGCATAACGCATAACGCATAACGCATAACGCATAACGCATAACGCATAACGCATAACGCATAACGCATAACGCATAACGCATAACGCATAACGCATAACGCATAACGCATAACGCATAACGCATAACGCATAACACATAACGCATAACGCATAACGCATAACGCATAACGCATAACGCATAACGCATGACGCATAACGCATAACGCATAACGCATAACGCAAACCGCATAACGCATAACGCATAAATTACAACGCATAACGCATAACGCATAACGCATAACGCATAACGCATAACACATATCGCATAACGCATAACGCATAACGCTTAACGCATAACGCATAACGCATAACGCATAACGCATAACGCATAACACATAACGCATAACGCATAACGCATAACGCTTAACGCATAACGCCTAACGCATAACGCGTAACGCATAATGCATAACGCTTAACGCATAGCCCATAACGCATAACGCATAACGCATAACGCATCGCGCATAACGCATAACGGATAACGCATAACGCTTAACGCATAACGCATAACGGATAACGCATAACGGATAACGCATAACGCATAACACATAACGCATAACGCATAACGCATAACGCATAACGCATAACGCATAACGCATAACGCATAACGCATAACGCATAACGCATAACGCATAACGCTTAACGCATAACGCATTACGCATAACGCATAACGCATAATGCATAACGCATAACGCTTAACGCATAGCTCATAACGCATAACGCATAACGCTTAACGCATAACGCATAACGGATAACGCATAACGCATAACGCATAACGGATAACGCATAACGCATAACGCATAACGCATAACGCATAACGCATAACGCATAACGCATAACGCATAACGCATAACGCGTAACGCATAATGCATAACGCATAACGCTTAACGCATAGCCCATAACGCATAACGCATAACGCATAACGCATCGCGCATAACGCATAACGGATAACGCATAACGCATAACGCATAACGGATAACGCATAACGCATAACGCATAACGCATAACGCATAACGAATTACGCATAACGCATAACCCATAACGCATAACACATAACGGATAACGCATAACGCATAACGCATAACGCATAACGCATAACCCATAACCCATAACGCATAACGCATAACGCATAACGCATAACGCATAACGCATAACGCATAACGCATAACGCTTAACGCATAACGCATAACGGATAACGCATAACGGATAACGCATAACGCATAACACATAACGCATAACGCATAACGCATAACGCATAACGCATAACGCATAACGCATAACGCATAACGCATAACGCATAACGCATAACGCATAACGCATAACGCATAACGCATAACGCATAACGCATAACGCATAACGCATAACGCATAACGCATAACGCATAACGCATAACGCATAACGCATAACGCATAACGCATAACGCATAACGCATAACGCATAACGCATAACGCATTACGCATAACGCATAACGCATAATGCATAACGCATAACGCTTAACGCATAGCTGATAACGCATAACGCATAGCCCATAACGCATAACGCATAACGCATCGCGCATAACGCATAACGGATAACGCATAACGCATAACGCATAATGCATAACGGATTACGCATAACGCATATCGCATAACGCATAACGCATAACGCATAACGCATAACGCATAATGCATAACGGATTACGCATAACGCATATCGCATAACGCATAACGCATAACGAATTACGCATAACGCATAACGCATAACGCATAACGCATAACGCATAACGCATAACGCATAACGCATAACGCATAACGCATAACGCATAACGCATAACGCATAACGCATAACGCATAACGCATAGCGCATAACGCATAACGCATAACGCATAACGCATAACGCATAACGCATAACGCATAACGCATAACGCATAACGCATAACGCATAACGCATGACGCATAACGCATAACGCATAACGCATAACGCATAACGCATAACGCATAACGCATAACGCATAACGCATAACGCATAACGCATAACGCATAACGCATAACGCATAACGCATAACGCATAACGCATAACGCATAACGCATAACGCATAACGCATAACGCATAACGCATAACGCATAACGCATAACGCATAACGCATAACGCATAACGCATAACGCATAACGCATAACGCATAACGCATAACGCATAACGCATAACGCATAACGCATAACGCATAACGCATAACGCATAACGCATAACGCATAACGCATAACGCATAACGCATAACGCATAACGCATAACGCATAACGCATAACGCATAACGCATAACGCATAACGCATAACGCATAACGCATAACGCATAACGCATAACGCATAACGCATAGCGCATAACGCATAACGCATAACGCATAACGCATAACGCATAACGCATAACGCATAACGCATAACGCATAACGCATAACGCATAACGCATGACGCATAACGCATAACGCATAACGCATAACGCAAACCGCATAACGCATAACGCATAAATTACAACGCATAACGCATAACGCATAACGCATAACGCATAACGCATAACACATATCGCATAACGCATAACGCATAACGCTTAACGCATAACGCATAACGCATAACGCATAACGCATAACGCATAACACATAACGCATAACGCATAACGCATAACGCTTAACGCATAACGCCTAACGCATAACGCGTAACGCATAATGCATAACGCTTAACGCATAGCCCATAACGCATAACGCATAACGCATAACGCATCGCGCATAACGCATAACGGATAACGCATAACGCTTAACGCATAACGCATAACGGATAACGCATAACGGATAACGCATAACGCATAACACATAACGCATAACGCATAACGCATAACGCATAACGCATAACGCATAACGCATAACGCATAACGCATAACGCATAACGCATAACGCATAACGCTTAACGCATAACGCATTACGCATAACGCATAACGCATAATGCATAACGCATAACGCTTAACGCATAGCTCATAACGCATAACGCATAACGCTTAACGCATAACGCATAACGGATAACGCATAACGCATAACGCATAACGGATAACGCATAACGCATAACGCATAACGCATAACGCATAACGCATAACGCATAACGCATAACGCATAACGCATAACGCGTAACGCATAATGCATAACGCATAACGCTTAACGCATAGCCCATAACGCATAACGCATAACGCATAACGCATCGCGCATAACGCATAACGGATAACGCATAACGCATAACGCATAACGGATAACGCATAACGCATAACGCATAACGCATAACGCATAACGCATAACGCATAACGCATTACGCATAACGCATAACGCATAATGCATAACGCATAACGCTTAACGCATAGCTGATAACGCATAACGCATAGCCCATAACGCATAACGCATAACGCATCGCGCATAACGCATAACGGATAACGCATAACGCATAACGCATAATGCATAACGGATTACGCATAACGCATATCGCATAACGCATAACGCATAACGAATTACGCATAACGCATAACCCATAACGCATAACGCATAACGCATAACGCATAACGCATAACGCATAACGCATAACGCATAACGCATAACGCATAACGCATAACGCATAACGCATAACGCATAACGCATAACGCATAACGCATAACGCATAACGCATAACGCATAACGCATAACGCATAACGCATAACGCATAACGCTTAACGCATAACGCATTACGCATAACGCATAACGCATAATGCATAACGCATAACGCATAACGCATAACGCATAACGCATAACGCATAACGCATAACGCATAACGCATAACGCATAACGGATAACGCATAACGCATAACGCATAACGCATAACGCATAACCCATAACCCATAACGCATAACGCATAACGCATAACGCATAACGCATAACGCTTAACGCATAACGCATAACGGATAACGCATAACGGATAACGCATAACGCATAACACATAACGCATAACGCATAACGCATAACGCATAACGCATAACGCATAACGCATAACGCATAACGCATAACGCATAACGCATAACGCATAACGCATAACGCATAACGCATAACGCATAACGCATAACGCATAACGCATAACGCATAACGCATAACGCATAACGCATAACGCATAACGCATAACGCATAACGCATAACGCATAACGCATAACGCATAACGCATAACGCATAACGCATAACGCATAACGCATTACGCATAACGCATAACGCATAATGCATAACGCATAACGCTTAACGCATAGCTGATAACGCATAACGCATAGCCCATAACGCATAACGCATAACGCATCGCGCATAACGCATAACGGATAACGCATAACGCATAACGCATAATGCATAACGGATTACGCATAACGCATATCGCATAACGCATAACGCATAACGAATTACGCATAACGCATAACCCATAACGCATAACGCATAACGCATAACGCATAACGCATAACGCATAACGCATAACGCATAACGCATAACGCATAACGCATAACGCATAACGCATAACGCATAACGCATAACGCATAACGCATAACGCATAACGCATAACGCATAACGCATAACGCATAACGCATAACGCATAACGCATAACGCTTAACGCATAACGCATTACGCATAACGCATAACGCATAATGCATAACGCATAACGCTTAACGCATAGCTCATAACGCATAACGCATAACGCTTAACGCATAACGCATAACGGATAACGCATAACGCATAACGCATAACGGATAACGCATAACGCATAACGCATAACGCATAACGCATAACGCATAACGCATAACGCATAACGCATAACGCATAACGCATAACGCGTAACGCATAATGCATAACGCATAACGCTTAACGCATAGCCCATAACGCATAACGCATAACGCATAACGCATCGCGCATAACGCATAACGGATAACGCATAACGCATAACGCATAACGGATAACGCATAACGCATAACGCATAACGCATAACGAATTACGCATAACGCATAACCCATAACGCATAACACATAACGGATAACGCATAACGCATAACGCATAACGCATAACGCATAACGCATAACGCATAACGCATAACGCATAACGCATAACGCATAACGCATAACGCATTACGCATAACGCATAACGCATAATGCATAACGCATAACGCTTAACGCATAGCTGATAACGCATAACGCATAGCCCATAACGCATAACGCATAACGCTTAACGCATAACGCATAACGGATAACGCATAACGCATAACGCATAATGCATAACGGATTACGCATAACGCATATCGCATAACGCATAACGCATAACGAATTACGCATAACGCATAACCCATAACGCATAACGCATAACGCATAACGCATAACGCATAACGCATAACGCATAACGCATAACGCATAACGGATAACGCAAGACGCATAACGCATAACGCATAAAGCATAACGCATAACGCATAACGCATAACGCATAACGCATAACGCATAACGCATAACGCATAACGCATAACGCATAACGCATAACGCATAACGCATAACGCATAACGCATAACGCATAACGCATACCGCATAACGCATAATGCATAACGCACAACGCATAACGCATAACGCATAACGCATAACGCATAACGCTTAACGCATAACGCATAACGCATAACGCATAACGCATAACGGATAACGCATAACGCATAACGCATAACGGATAACGCATAACGCATAACGCATAACGCATAACGCATAACGCATAACGCATAACGCATAACGCATAACGCATAACGCATAACGCATAACGCATAACGCATAACGCATAACGCATAACGCATAACGCATAACGCGTAACGCATAATGCATAACGCATAACGCTTAACGCATAGCCCATAACGCATAACGCATAACGCATAACGCATCGCGCATAACGCATAACGGATAACGCATAACGCATAACGCATAACGGATAACGCAAAACGCATAACGCATAACGCATAACGAATTACGCATAACGCATAACCCATAACGCATAACACATAACGCATAACGCATAACGCATAACGCATAACGCAAAACGCATAACGCATAACGCATAACCCATAACCCATAACGCATAACGCATAACGCATAACGCATAACGCATAACGCATAACGCATAACGCTTAACGCATAACGCATAACGGATAACGCATAACGGATAACGCATAACGCATAACACATAACGCATAACGCATAACGCATAACGCATAACGCATAACGCATAACGCATAACGCATAACGCATAACGCATAACGCATAACGCATAACGCATAACGCATAACGCATAACGCATAACGCATAACGCATAACGCATAACGCATAACGCATAACGCATAACGCATAACGCATAACGCATAACGCATAACGCATAACGCATAACGCATAACGCATAACGCATAACGCATAACGCATTACGCATAACGCATAACGCATAATGCATAACGCATAACGCTTAACGCATAGCTGATAACGCATAACGCATAGCCCATAACGCATAACGCATAACGCATCGCGCATAACGCATAACGGATAACGCATAACGCATAACGCATAATGCATAACGGATTACGCATAACGCATATCGCATAACGCATAACGCATAACGAATTACGCATAACGCATAACCCATAACGCATAACGCATAACGCATAACGCATAACGCATAACGCATAACGCATAACGCATAACGGATAACGCAAGACGCATAACGCATAACGCATAAAGCATAACGCATAACGCATAACGCATAACGCATAACGCATAACGCATAACGCATAACGCATAACGCATAACGCATAACGCATAACGCATAACGCATAACGCATAACGCATAACGCATACCGCATAACGCATAATGCATAACGCACAACGCATAACGCATAACGCATAACGCATAACGCATAACGCTTAACGCATAACGCATAACGCATAACGCATAACGCATAACGGATAACGCATAACGCATAACGCATAACGGATAACGCATAACGCATAACGCATAACGCATAACGCATAACGCATAACGCATAACGCATAACGCATAACGCATAACGCATAACGCATAACGCATAACGCATAACGCATAACGCATAACGCATAACGCATAACGCATAACGCATAACGCATAACGCATAACGCATAACGCATAACGCATAACGCATTACGCATAACGCATAACGCATAATGCATAACGCATAACGCTTAACGCATAGCTGATAACGCATAACGCATAGCCCATAACGCATAACGCATAACGCATCGCGCATAACGCATAACGGATAACGCATAACGCATAACGCATAATGCATAACGGATAACGCATAACGCATATCGCATAACGCATAACGAATTACGCATAACGCATAACCCATAACGCATAACGCATAACGCATAACGCATAACGCATAACGCATAACGGATAACGCAAGACGCATAACGCATAACGCATAACGCATAACGCATAACGCATAACGCATAACACATAACGCATAACGCATAACGCATAACGCATAACGCATAACGCATAACGCATAACGCATAACGCATACCGCATAACGGATAATGCATAACGCACAACGCATAACGCATAACGCATAACGCATAACGCATAACGCTTAACGCATAACGCATAACGCATAACCCATAACGCATAACGCATAACGCATAACGCATAACGCATAACGCATGACGCATAACGCATAACGCATAACGCATAACGCATAACGCATAACGCATAACGCATAACGCATAACGCATAACGCATAACGCATAACGCATAACGCATAACGCATAACGCATAACGCATAACGCATAACGCATAACGCATAACGCATAACGCATAACGCATAACGCATAACGCATAACGCATAACGCATAACGCACAAAGCATAACGCATAACGCATAACGCATAACGCATAACGCATAACGCATAACGCATAACGCATAACGCATAACGCATAACGCATAGCGCATAACGCATAACGCATAACGCATAACGCATAACGCATAACGCATAACGCATAACGCATAACGCATAACGCATAACGCATGACGCATAACGCATAACGCATAACGCATAACGCAAACCGCATAACGCATAACGCATAAATCACAACGCATAACGCATAACGCATAACGCATAACGCATAACGCATAACGCATAACGCATAACGCATAACGCATAACGCATAACGCATAACGCATAACGCATAACGCATAACGCATAACGCATAACGCATAACGCATAACGCATAACGCATAACGCATAACGCATAACGCATAACGCATAACGCATAACGCATAACGCATAACGCATAACGCATAACGCATAACGCATAACGCATAACGCATAACGCATAACGCATAACGCATAACGCATAACGCATAACGCATAACGCATAACGCATAACGCATAACGCATAACGCATAACGCATAACGCATAACGCATAACGCATAACGCATAACACATAACGCATAACGCATAACGCATAACGCATAACGCATAGCGCATAACGCATAACGCATAACGCATAACGCATAACGCATAACGCATAACGCATAACGCATAACGCATAACGCATAACGCATAACGCATAACGCATAACGCATGACGCATAACGCATAACGCATAACGCATAACGCAAACCGCATAACGCATAACGCATAAATTACAACGCATAACGCATAACGCATAACGCATAACGCATAACGCATAACACATATCGCATAACGCATAACGCATAACGCTTAACGCATAACGCATAACGCATAACGCATAACGCATAACGCATAACACATAACGCATAACGCATAACGCATAACGCTTAACGCATAACGCCTAACGCATAACGCGTAACGCATAATGCATAACGCTTAACGCATAGCCCATAACGCATAACGCATAACGCATAACGCATCGCGCATAACGCATAACGGATAACGCATAACGCATAACGCATAACGGATAACGCACAACGCATAACGCATAACGCATAACGCATAACGAATTACGCATAACGCATAACCCATAACGCATAACGGATAACGCATAACGCATAACGCATAACGCATAACGCATAACGCATAACGCATAACGGATAACGCAAGACGCATAACGCATAACGCATAAAGCATAACGCATAACGCATAACGCATAACGCATAACGCATAACGCATAACGCATAACGCATAACGCATAACGCATAACGCATAACGCATAACGCATAACGCTTAACGCATAACGCATTACGCATAACGCATAACGCATAATGCATAACGCATAACGCTTAACGCATAGCTCATAACGCATAACGCATAACGCTTAACGCATAACGCATAACGGATAACGCATAACGCATAACGCATAACGGATAACGCATAACGCATAACGCATAACGCATAACGCATAACGCATAACGCATAACGCATAACGCATAACGCGTAACGCATAATGCATAACGCATAACGCTTAACGCAGAGCCCATAACGCATAACGCATAACGCATCGCGCATAACGCATAACGGATAACGCATAACGCATAACGCATAACGGATAACGCATAACGCATAACGCATAACGCGTAACGCATAATGCATAACGCATAACGCTTAACGCATAGCCCATAACGCATAACGCATAACGCATCGCGCATAACGCATAACGGATAACGCATAACGCATAACGCATAACGGATAACGCATAACGCATAACGCATAACGCATAACGCATAACGCATAACGCATAACGCAGAACGCATAACGCATAACGCATAACGCATAACGCATAACGCATAACGCTTAACGCATAACGCATAACGCTTAACGCATAACGCCTAACGCATAACGCGTAACGCATAATGCATAACGCATAACGCTTAACGCATAGCCCATAACGCATAACGCATAACGCATCGCGCATAACGCATAACGGATAACGCATAACGCATAACGCATAACGGATAACGCATAACGCATAACGCATAACGCATAACGCATAATGTTACGGATTAGGATGGATAAAACTCAGCACTGAGGTCAAACTTTAACTTTATTCACCCAAGTCGGGTACGTTCAAAATGTCCGAGAACTTGTACAAAAAACACAAGATGTAACGGGCCAAAACACAGCTCGTTTTGGCCTGAGAAGTTCAATAAAGAGTTCAGATGAAAACTAATGAGTTTCCCTTTGTAGGTGGATAGATAGCGAGATACACATATAGCGCCGTGACTCCCGTAGATAGGCGAATCGAACTATGTTTACTCGCGAAAACCGGTCAAGAGACGCGCGACGTTTACCGTGAGAGAGAGCAAGAACGATTGATTTAGATCGACCAGCAGCTAGAAGTTCTCTCTCACCGTCGGGGCGATGACTTTACGATATGAGCCGCTGGGCCAATAGAAACTGTATTAGCCCAGTCGATAATCGATCCGACGGCGATGGCCTATAGCGCGGCGCGCTGCTAATCGATCATCGATCCTCGCGATGTCGCAAGGATCAGCCAATACGGGGGCTGCGTGGTGGATTGTGCGTCACGATCCTACGACACGCGTGGCCAATCCCAAACACATAACGCAGAACGCATAACGCATAACGCATAACGCATAACGCATAACGCATAACGCATAATGCATAACGCTTAACGCATAACGCATAACGCTTAACGCATAACGCCTAACGCATAACGCGTAACGCATAATGCATAACGCATAACGCATAACGCATAACGCGTAACGCATAATGCATAACGCATAACGCTTAACGCATAGCCCATAACGCATAACGCATAACGCATCGCGCATAACGCATAACGGATAACGCATAACGCATAACGCATAACGCATAACGCATAACGCATAACGCATAACGCATAACGCATAACCCATAACGCATAACGCATAACGCATAACGCATAACGCATAACGCATAACGCATAACGCATAACGCATAACCCATAACCCATAACGCATAACGCATAACGCATAACGCATAACGCATAACGCATAACGCATAACGCATAACGCATAACGCTTAACGCATAACGCATAACGGATAACGCATAACGGATAACGCATAACGCATAACACATAACGCATAACGCATAACGCATAACGCATAACGCATAACGCATAACGCATAACGCATAACGCATAACGCATAACGCATAACGCGTAACGCATAATGCATAACGCATAACGCTTAACGCATAGCCCATAACGCATAACGCATAACGCATCGCGCATAACGCATAACGGATAACGCATAACGCATAACGCATAACGGATAACGCATAACGCATAACGCATAACGCATAACGCATAACGCATAACGCATAACGCATAACGCATAACGCATAACGCATAACGCATAACGCATAACGCATAACGCATAACGCATAACGCATAACGCATAACGCATAACGCATAACGCATAACGCATAACGCATAACGCTTAACGCATAACGCATAACGCTTAACGCATAACGCCTAACGCATAACGCGTAACGCATAATGCATAACGCATAACGCATAACGCATAACGCGTAACGCATAATGCATAACGCATAACGCTTAACGCATAGCCCATAACGCATAACGCATAACGCATCGCGCATAACGCATAACGGATAACGCATAACGCATAACGCATAACGCATAACGCATAACGCATAACGCATAACGCATAACGCATAACGCATAACGCATAACGCATAACGCATAACGCATAATGCATAACGCATAACGCTTAACGCATAGCTCATAACGCATAACGCATAACGCTTAACGCATAACGCATAACGGATAACGCATAACGCATAACGCATAACGGATAACGCATAACGCATAACGCATAACGCATAACGCATAACGCATAACGCATAACGCATAGCTCATAACGCATAACGCATAACGCTTAACGCATAACGCATAACGGATAACGCATAACGCATAACGCATAACGGATAACGCATAACGCATAACGCATAACGCATAACGCATAACGCATAACGCATAACGCATAACGCATAACGCATAACGCATAACGCATAACGCATAACGCATAACGCATAACGCGTAACGCATAATGCATAACGCATAACGCTTAACGCATAGCCCATAACGCATAACGCATAACGCATCGCGCATAACGCATAACGGATAACGCATAACGCATAACGCATAACGGATAACGCATAACGCATAACGCATAACGCATAACGCATAACGCATAACGCATAACGCATAACGCATAACGCATAACGCATAACGCATAACGCATAACGCATAACGCATAACGCATAACGCATAACGCATAACGCTTAACGCATAACGCATAACGCTTAACGCATAACGCCTAACGCATAACGCGTAACGCATAATGCATAACGCATAACGCATAACGCATAACGCGTAACGCATAATGCATAACGCATAACGCTTAACGCATAGCCCATAACGCATAACGCATAACGCATCGCGCATAACGCATAACGTATAACGCATAACGCATAACGCATAACGCATAACGCATAACGCATAACGCATAACGCATAACGCATAACGCATAACGCATAACGCATAACGCATAACGCATAACGCATAACGCATAACGCATAACGCATAACGCATAACGCATAACGCATAACGCATAACGCATAACGCATAACGCATAACGCATAACGCATAACGCTTAACGCATAACGCATAACGCATAACGCATAACGCTTAACGCATAACGCATAACGCATAACGCATAATGCATAACGCATAACGCTTAACGCATAGCTCATAACGCATAACGCATAACGCTTAACGCATAACGCATAACGGATAACGCATAACGCATAACGCATAACGGATAACGCATAACGCATAACGCATAACGCATAACGCATAACGCATAACGCATAACGCATAACGCATAACGCATAACGCGTAACGCATAATGCATAACGCATAACGCTTAACGCATAGCCCATAACGCATAACGCATAACGCATCGCGCATAACGCATAACGGATAACGCATAACGCATAACGCATAACGGATAACGCATAACGCATAACGCATAACGCATAACGAATTACGCATAACGCATAACCCATAACGCATAACACATAACGCATAACGCATAACGCATAACGCATAACGCATAACGCATAACGCATAACCCATAACCCATAACGCATAACGCATAACGCATAACGCATAACGCATAACGCATAACGCATAACGCATAACGCATAACGCTTAACGCATAACGCATAACGGATAACGCATAACGGATAACGCATAACGCATAACACATAACGCATAACGCATAACGCATAACGCATAACGCATAACGCATAACGCATAACGCATAACGCATAACGCATAACGCATAACGCATAACGCATAACGCATAACGCATAACGCATAACGCATAACGCATAACGCATAACGCATAACGCATAACGCATAACGCATAACGCATAACGCATAACGCATAACGCATAACGCATAACGCATTACGCATAACGCATAACGCATAATGCATAACGCATAACGCTTAACGCATAGCTGATAACGCATAACGCATAGCCCATAACGCATAACGCATAACGCATCGCGCATAACGCATAACGGATAACGCATAACGCATAACGCATAACGCATAATGCATAACGGATTACGCATAACGCATATCGCATAACGCATAACGCATAACGAATTACGGATAACGCATAACCCATAACGCATAACGCATAACGCATAACGCATAACGCATAACGCATAACGCATAACGCATAACGCATAACGCATAACGCATAACGCATAACGGATAACGCAAGACGCATAACGCATTACGCATAAAGCATAACGCATAACGCATAACGCATAACGCATAACGCATAACGCATAACGCATAACGCATAACGCATAACGCATAACGCATAACGCATAACGCATAACGCATAACGCATACCGCATAACGCATAATGCATAACGCACAACGCATAACGCATAACGCATAACGCATAACGCATAACGCTTAACGCATAACGCATAACGCATAACGCATAACGCATAACGGATAACGCATAACGCATAACGCATAACGGATAACGCATAACGCATAACGCATAACGCATAACGCATAACGCATAACGCATAACGCATAACGCATAACGCATAACGCATAACGCATAACGCATAACGCATAACGCATAACGCATAACGCATAACGCATAACGCATAACGCATAACGCATAACGCATAACGCATAACGCATAACGCATAACGCATAACGCATAACGCATTACGCATAACGCATAACGCATAATGCATAACGCATAACGCTTAACGCATAGCTTATAACGCATAACGCATAGCCCATAACGCATAACGCATAACGCATCGCGCATAACGCATAACGGATAACGCATAACGCATAACGCATAATGCATAACGGATAACGCATAACGCATATCGCATAACGCATAACGCATAACGAATTACGCATAACGCATAACCCATAACGCATAACGCATAACGCATAACGCATAACGCATAACGGATAACGCAAGACGCAAGACGCATAACGCATAACGCATAAAGCATAACGCATAACGCATAACGCATAACGCATAACGCATAACGCATAACGCATAACGCATAACGCATAACGCATACCGCATAACGCATAATGCATAACGCACAACGCATAACGCATAACGCATAACGCATAACGCATAACGCATAACGCTTAACGCATAACGCATAACGCATAACGCATAACGCATAACGCATAACGGATAACGCATAACGCATAACGCATAACGGATAACGCATAACGCATAACGCATAACGCATAACGCATAACGCATAACCCATAACGCATAACGCATAACGCATAACGCATAACGCATAACGCATGACGCATAACGCATAACGCATAACGCATAACGCATAACGCATAACGCATAACGCATAACGCATAACGCATAACGCATAACGCATAACGCATAACGCATAACGCATAACGCATAACGCATAACGCATAACGCATAACGCATAACGCATAACGCATAACGCACAAAGCATAACGCATAACGCATAACGCATAACGCATGACGCATAACGCATAACGCATGACGCATAACGCATAACGCATAACGCATAACGCATAACGCAAACCGCATAACGCATAACGCATAAATCACAACGCATAACGCATAACGCATAACGCATAACGCATAACGCATAACGCATAACGCATAACGCATAACGCATAACGCATAACGCATAACGCATAACGCATAACGCATAACGCATAACGCATAACGCATAACGCATAACGCATAACGCATAACGCATAACGCATAACGCATAACGCATAACGCATAACGCATAACGCATAACGCATAACGCATAACGCATAACGCATAACGCATAACGCATAACGCATAACGCATAACGCATAACGCATAACGCATAACGCATAACGCATAACGCATAACGCATAACGCATAACGCATAACGCATAACGCATAACGCATAACGCATAACGCATAACGCATAACGCATAACGCATAACGCATAACGCATAACGCATAACGCATAACGCATAACGCATAACGCATAACGCATAACGCATAACGCATAACGCATAACGCATAACGCATAACGCATAACGCATAACGCATAACGCATAACGCATAACGCATAACGCATAACGCATAACGCATAACGCATAACGCATAACGCATAACGCATAACGCATAACGCATAACGCATAACGCATAACGCATAACGCATAACGCATAACGCATAGCGCATAACGCATAACGCATAACGCATAACGCATAACGCATAACGCATAACGCATAACGCATAACGCATAACGCATAACGCATAACGCATGACGCATAACGCATAACGCATAACGCATAACGCAAACCGCATAACGCATAACGCATAAATTACAACGCATAACGCATAACGCATAACGCATAACGCATAACGCATAACACATATCGCATAACGCATAACGCATAACGCTTAACGCATAACGCATAACGCATAACGCATAACGCATAACGCTTAACGCATAACGCATAACGCATAACGCATAACGCATAACGCATAATGCATAACGCATAACGCTTAACGCATAGCCCATAACGCTTAACGCATAACGCATCGCGCATAACGCATAACGGATAACGCATAACGCATAACGCATAACGCATAACGCATAACGCATAACGGATAACGCATAACGCATAACGCATAGCGCATAACGAATAACGCATAACGCAAACCGCATAACGCATAACGCATAAATTACAACGCATAACGCATAACGCATAACGCATAACGCATAACGCATAACGCATAACGCATAACACATATCGCATAACGCATAACGCATAACGCTTAACGCATAACGCATAACGCATAACGCATAACGCATAACGCATAACGCATAACACATAACGCATAACGCATAACGCATAACGCTTAACGCATAACGCCTAACGCATAACGCGTAACGCATAATGCATAACGCTTAACGCATAGCCCATAACGCATAACGCATAACGCATCGCGCATAACGCATAACGGATAACGCATAACGCATAACGCATAACGGATAACGCACAACGCATAACGCATAACGCATAACGAATTACGCATAAGGCATAACCCATAACGCATAACGGATAACGCATAACGCATAACGCATAACGCATAACGCATAACGCATAACGCATAACGCATAACGCATAACGCATAACGCATAACGCATAACGCATAACGGATAACGCAAGACGCATAACGCATAACGCATAAAGCATAACGCATAACGCATAACGCATAACGCATAACGCATAACGCATAACGCATAACGCATAACGCATAACGCATAACGCATAACGCATAACGCATAACGCATAACGCATAACGCATAACGCTTAACGCATAACGCATTACGCATAACGCATAACGCATAATGCATAACGCATAACGCTTAACGCATAGCTCATAACGCATAACGCATAACGCATAACGCATAACGGATAACGCATAACGCATAACGCATAACGGATAACGCATAACGCATAACGCATAACGCATAACGCATAACGCATAACGCATAACGCATAACGCGTAACGCATAATGCATAACGCATAACGCTTAACGCATAGCCCATAACGCATAACGCATAACGCATCGCGCATAACGCATAACGGATAACGCATAACGCATAACGCATAATGCATAACGGATAACGCATAACGCATATCGCATAACGCATAACGCATAACGAATTACGCATAACGCATAACCCATAACGCATAACGCATAACGCATAACGCATAACGCATAACGGATAACGCAAGACGCATAACGCATAACGCATAACGCATAAAGCATAACGCATAACGCATAACGCATAACGCATAACGCATAACGCATAACGCATACCGCATAACGCATAATGCATAACGCACAACGCATAACGCATAACGCATAACGCATAACGCATAACGCTTAACGCATAACGCATAACGCATAACGCATAACGCATAACGCATAACGCATAACGGATAACGCATAACGCATAACGCATAACGGATAACGCATAACGCATAACGCATAACGCATAACGCATAACGCATAACCCATAACGCATAACGCATAACGCATAACGCATAACGCATAACGCATGACGCATAACGCATAACGCATAACGCATAACGCATAACGCATAACGCATAACGCATAACGCATAACGCATAACGCATAACGCATAACGCATAACGCATAACGCATAACGCATAACGCATAACGCATAACGCATAACGCATAACGCATAACGCATAACGCATAACGCATAACGCACAAAGCATAACGCATAACGCATAACGCATGACGCATAACGCATAACGCATGACGCATAACGCATAACGCATAACGCATAACGCATAACGCATAACGCATAACACATAACGCATAACGCATAACGCATAACGCTTAACGCATAACGCCTAACGCATAACGCATAACGCATAACGCATAACGCATAACGCATAGCGCATAACGCATAACGCATAACGCATAACGCATAACGCATAACGCATAACGCTTAACGCATAACGCATTACGCATAACGCATAACGCTTAACGCATAGCTCATAACGCATAACGCATAACGCATAACGCATAACGGATAACGCATAACGCATAACGCATAACGGATAACGCATAACGCATAACGCATAACGCATAACGCATAACGCATAACGCATAACGCATAACGCATAACGCATAACGCATAACGCATAACGCATAACGCATAACGCATAACGCATATCGCATAACGCATAACGCTTAACGGATAACGCATGACGCATAACGCATAACGCATAACGCATAACGCATAACGCATAACGCATAACTCATAACGTATAACGCATAACGCATAACGCATAACGCATAACGCATAACGCATAACGCATAACGCATAACGCATAACGCATAACGCATAACGCATAACGCATAACGCATAACGCATAACGAATAACGCATAACGCATAACGCATAACGCATAACGCATAACGCATAACGCATAACGCATAACGCATAACGCATAACGCATAACGCATAACGCATAACGCATAACGCATAACGAATAACGCATAACGCATAACGCATAACGCATAACGCATAACGCATACCGCATAACGCATAACGCATAACGCATAACGCATAACGCATAACGCATAACGCATAACGCATAACGCATAACGCATAACGCATAACGCATAACGCATAACGCATAACGGATAACGCATAACGGATAACGCATAACGCATAACGTATAACGCATAACGCATAACGCATAACGCATAACGCATAACGCATAACGCATAACGCATAACGCATAACGCATAACGCATAACGCATAACGCATAACGCATAACGAATAACGCATAACGCATAACGCATAACGCATAACGCATAACGCATAACGCATAACGCATAACGCATAACGCATAACGCATAACGAATAACGCATAACGCATAACGCATAACGCATAACGCATAACGCATAACGCATAACGCATAACGCATAACGCATAACGCATAACGCATAACGCATAACGCATAACGCATAACGCATAACGCATAACGCATAACGCATAACGCATAACGCATAACGCATAACGCATAACGCATAACGCATAACGCATAACGCATAACGCATAACGCATAACGCATAACGCATAACGCATAACGCATAACGCATAACGCATAACGCATAACGCATAACGCATAACGCATAACGCATAACGCATAACGCATAACGCATAACGCATAACGCATAACGCATAACGCATAACGCATAACGCATAACGCATAACGCATAACGCATAACGCATAACGCATAACGCATAACGCATAACGCATAACGCATAACGCATAACGCATAACGCATAACGCATAACGCATAACGCATAACGCATAACGCATAACGGATAACGCATAACGGATAACGCATAACGCATAACGTATAACGCATAACGCATAACGCATAACGCATAACGCATAACGCATAACGCATAACGCATAACGCATAACGCATAACGCATAACGCATAACGCATAACGCATAACGCATAACGCATAACGCATAACGCATAACGCATAACGCATAACGCATAACGCATAACGCATAACGAATAACGCATAACGCATAACGCATAACGAATAACGCATAACGCATAACGCATAACGCATAACGCATAACGCATAACGCATAACGCATAACGCATAACGCATAACGCATAACGCATAACGCATAACGCATAACGCATAACGCATAACGCATAACGCATAACGCATAACGCATAACGCATAACGCATAACGCATAACGCATAACGCATAACGCATAACGCATAACGCATAACGCATAACGCATAACGCATAACGCATAACGCATAACGCATAACGCATAACGCATAACGCATAACGCATAACGCATAACGCATAACGCATAACGCATAACGCATAACGCATAACGCATAACGCATAACGCATAACGCATAACGCATAACGCATAACGCATAACGCATAACGCATAACGAATAACGCATAACCCAGAACGCATAACGCATGACGCATGACGCATAACGCATAACGCATAACGCATAACGCATAACGCATAACGCATAATGCATAACGCATAACGCTTATCGCATAGCCCATAACGCATAACGCATAACGCATCACGCATAACGCATAACGTATAACGCGTAACGCATAACGCATGACGAATAACGCATAACGCTTAACGCATAACGCATAACGCATAACGGATAACGCATAACGGATAACGCATAACGCATAACGTATAACGCATAACGCATAACGTATAACGCGTAACGCATAACGCATAACGCATAACACATATCGCATAACGCATAACGCATAACGCTTAACGCATAACGCATAACGCATAACGCATAACGCATAACGCATAACGCATAACGCATAACGCATAACGCATAACGCATAACGCATAACGCATAACGCATAACGAATAACGCATAACGCATAACGCATAACGCATAACGCATAACGCATAACGCATAACGCATAACGCATAACGCATAACGCATAACGCATAACGCATATCGCATAACGCATAACGCATAACGCATAACGCATAACGCATAACGCATAACGCATAACGCATAACGCATAACGCATAACGCATAACGCATAACGCATAACGCATAACGCATAACGCATAACGCATAACGCATAACGCATAACGCATAACGCATAACGAATAACGCATAACGCATAACGCATAACGCATAACGCATAACGCATAACGCATAACGCATAACGCATAACGCATAACGCATAACGCATATCGCATAACGCATAACGCATAACGCATAACGCATAACGCATAACGCATAACGCATAACGCATAACGCATAACGAATAACGCATAACGCATAACCCAGAACGCATAACGCATGACGCATGACGCATAACGCATAACGCATAACGCATAACGCATAACGCATAACGCATAATGCATAACGCATAACGCTTATCGCATAGCCCATAACGCATAACGCATAACGCATCACGCATAACGCATAACGTATAACGCGTAACGCATAACGCATGACGAATAACGCATAACGCTTAACGCATAACGCATAACGCATAACGGATAACGCATAACGGATAACGCATAACGCATAACGTATAACGCATAACGCATAACGTATAACGCGTAACGCATAACGCATAACGCATAACACATATCGCATAACGCATAACGCATAACGCTTAACGCATAACGCATAACGCATAACGCATAACGGATAACGCATAACACATAACGCATATCACATAACGCATAACGCTTAACGCATAACGCTTAACGCATAACGCATAACGCATAACGCATAACGCATAACGCATAACGCATAACGCATAACGCTTAACGCATAACGCATAACGCATAACGCATAACGCATAACGCATAACGCATAACGCATAACGCATAACGCATAACGCATAACGCATAACGCTTAACGCATAACGCATAACGCATAACGCATAACGCATAACGCATAACGCATAACGCATAACGCATAACGCATAACGCATAACGCATAACGCATAACGCATAACGCATAACGCATAACGCATAACGCATAACGCATAACGCATAACGCATAACGCATAACGCATAACGCATAACGCATAACGCATAACGCATAACGCATAACGCATAACGCATAACGCATAACGCATAACGCATAACGCATAACGCATAACGCACAACGCATAACGCATAACGCATAACGCATAACGGATAACGCATAACGGATAACGCATAACGCATAACGTTCAATGAAAAAGTCATAACGCATAACGGATAACGCATAACGCATAACGCATAACGCATAACGCATAACGCATAACGCATAACGCATAACGCATAACGCATAACGCATAACGCATAACGCATAACGCATAACGCATAACGCATAACGCATAACGCATAACGCATAACGCATAACGCATAACGCATAACGCATAACGCATAACGCATAACGCATAACGCATAACGCATAACGCATAACGCATAACGCATAACGCATAACGCATAACGCATAACGGATAACGCATAACGCATAACGCATAACGAATAACGCATAACGCATAACCCATAACGCATAACGCATAACGCATAACGCATAACGCATAACGCATAACGGATAACGCAAGACGCATAACGCATAACGCATAACGCATAACGCATAACGCATAACGCATAACGCATAACGCATAACGCATAACGCATAACGCATAACGCATAACGCATGACGCATGACGCATAACGCATAACCCATAACGCATAACGCATAACGCATAACGCATAACGCATAACGCATAACGCATATCGCATAACGCATAACGCATAACGCATAACGCATAACGCATAACACATAACGCATAACGCATAACGCATAACGCATAACGCATAACGCATAACGCATAACGCATAACGCATAACGCATAACGCATAACGCATAACGCATAACGCATAACGCATAACGCATAACGCTTAACGCATAAAGCATAACGCATAACGCATAACGCATAACGCATAACGCATAACGCATAACGCATAACGCATAACGCATAACGCATAACGCATAACGCATAACGCATAACGCATAACGCATAACGCATAACGCATAGCGCATAACGCATAACGCATAACGCATAACGCATAACGCATAACGCATAACGCATAACGCATAACGCATAACGCATAACGCATGACGCATAACGCATAACACATAACGCATAACGCAAACCGCATAACGCATAACGCATAAATTACAACGCATAACGCATAACGCATAACGCATAACGCATAACGCATAACGCATAACGCATAACACATATCGCATAACGCATAACGCATAACGCTTAACGCATAACGCATAACGCATAACGCATAACGCATAACGCATAACGCATAACGCATAACGCATAACGCATAACGGATAACGCATAACGGATAACGCATAACGCATAACGTATAACGCATAACGCATAACGTATAACGCATAACGCATAACGCATAACGCATAACGCATAACGCATAACGCATAACGCATAACGCATAACGCATAACGCATAACGCATAACGCATAACGCATAACGCATAACGCATAACGCATAACGCATAACGCATAACGCATAACGCATAACGCATAACGCATAACGCATAACGCATAACGCATAACGCATAACGCATAACGCATAACGCATAACGCATAACGCATAACGCATAACGCATAACGCATAACGCATAACGCATAACGCATAACGCATATCGCATAACGCATAACGCATAACGCATAACGCATAACGCATAACGCATAACGCATAACGCATAACGCATAACGCATAACGCATAACGCATAACGCATAACGCATTACGCATAACGCATATCGCATAACGCATAACGCTTAACGCATAACGCATTACGCATAACGCATAACGCATAACGGATAACGCATGACGCATAACGCATAACGTATAACGCATAACGCATAACGCATAACGCATAACGCATAACGCATAACGCATAACGCATAACGAATAACGCATAACGCATAACGCATAACGCATAACGCATAACGCATAACGCATAACGCATAACGCATAACGCATAACGCATAACGCATAACGCATATCGCATAACGCATAACGCATAACGCATAACGCATAACGCATAACGCATAACGCATAACGCATAACGCATAACGAATAACGCATAACGCATAACCCAGAACGCATAACGCATGACGCATGACGCATAACGCATAACGCATAACGCATAACGCATAACGCATAACGCATAATGCATAACGCATAACGCTTATCGCATAGCCCATAACGCATAACGCATAACGCATCACGCATAACGCATAACGTATAACGCGTAACGCATAACGCATGACGAATAACGCATAACGCATAACGCATAACGCATAACGCATAACGCATAACGCATAACGCATAACGCATAACGCATAACGCATAACGCATAACGCATAACGCATAACGCATAACGCATAACGCATAACGCATAACGCATAACGCATAACGCATAACGCACAACGCATAACGCATAACGCATAACGCATAACGGATAACGCATAACGGATAACGCATAACGCATAACGTTCAATGAAAAAGTCATAACGCATAACGCATAACGCATAACGCATAACGCATAACGCATAACGCATAACGCATAACGCATAACGCATAACGCATAACGCATAACGCATAACGCATAACGCATAACGCATAACGCATAACGCATAACGCATAACGCATAACGCATAACGCATAACGCATAACGCATAACGCATAACGCATAACGCATAACGCATAACGCATAACGCATAACGCATAACGCATAACGCATAACGCATAACGCATAACGGATAACGCATAACGCATAACGCATAACGAATAACGCATAACGCATAACCCATAACGCATAACGCATAACGCATAACGCATAACGCATAACGCATAACGGATAACGCAAGACGCATAACGCATAACGCATAACGCATAACGCATAACGCATAACGCATAACGCATAACGCATAACGCATAACGCATAACGCATAACGCATAACGCATGACGCATGACGCATAACGCATAACCCATAACGCATAACGCATAACGCATAACGCATAACGCATAACGCATAACGCATATCGCATAACGCATAACGCATAACGCATAACGCATAACGCATAACACATAACGCATAACGCATAACGCATAACGCATAACGCATAACGCATAACGCATAACGCATAAC
The DNA here is from genome assembly GCF_051020765.1 of Lasioglossum baleicum. Classification (NCBI taxonomy): domain Eukaryota; kingdom Metazoa; phylum Arthropoda; class Insecta; order Hymenoptera; family Halictidae; genus Lasioglossum; species Lasioglossum baleicum. Next base: position 39,561 of record NW_027469411.1, on the reverse strand, counting down.
GCATAACGCATAACGCATAACGCATAACGCATAACGCATAACGCATAACGCTTAACGCATAAAGCATAACGCATAACGCATAACGCATAACGCATAACGCATAACGCATAACGCATAACGCATAACGCATAACGCATAACGCATAACGCATAACGCATAACGCATAACGCATAACGCATAACGCATAGCGCATAACGCATAACGCATAACGCATAACGCATAACGCATAACGCATAACGCATAACGCATAACGCATAACGCATAACGCATGACGCATAACGCATAACACATAACGCATAACGCAAACCGCATAACGCATAACGCATAAATTACAACGCATAACGCATAACGCATAACGCATAACGCATAACGCATAACGCATAACGCATAACACATATCGCATAACGCATAACGCATAACGCTTAACGCATAACGCATAACGCATAACGCATAACGCATAACGCATAACGCATAACGCATAACGCATAACGGATAACGCATAACGGATAACGCATAACGCATAACGTATAACGCATAACGCATAACGTATAACGCATAACGCATAACGCATAACGCATAACGCATAACGCATAACGCATAACGCATAACGCATAACGCATAACGCATAACGCATAACGCATAACGCATAACGCATAACGCATAACGCATAACGCATAACGCATAACGCATAACGCATAACGCATAACGCATAACGCATAACGCATAACGCATAACGCATAACGCATAACGCATAACGCATAACGCATAACGCATAACGCATAACGCATAACGCATAACGCATAACGCATAACGCATATCGCATAACGCATAACGCATAACGCATAACGCATAACGCATAACGCATAACGCATAACGCATAACGCATAACGCATAACGCATAACGCATAACGCATAACGCATTACGCATAACGCATATCGCATAACGCATAACGCTTAACGCATAACGCATTACGCATAACGCATAACGCATAACGGATAACGCATGACGCATAACGCATAACGTATAACGCATAACGCATAACGCATAACGCATAACGCATAACGCATAACGCATAACGCATAACGAATAACGCATAACGCATAACGCATAACGCATAACGCATAACGCATAACGCATAACGCATAACGCATAACGCATAACGCATAACGCATAACGCATATCGCATAACGCATAACGCATAACGCATAACGCATAACGCATAACGCATAACGCATAACGCATAACGAATAACGCATAACGCATAACCCAGAACGCATAACGCATGACGCATGACGCATAACGCATAACGCATAACGCATAACGCATAACGCATAACGCATAATGCATAACGCATAACGCTTATCGCATAGCCCATAACGCATAACGCATAACGCATCACGCATAACGCATAACGTATAACGCGTAACGCATAACGCATGACGAATAACGCATAACGCTTAACGCATAACGCATAACGCATAACGGATAACGCATAACGGATAACGCATAACGCATAACGTATAACGCATAACGCATAACGTATAACGCGTAACGCATAACGCATAACGCATAACACATATCGCATAACGCATAACGCATAACGCTTAACGCATAACGCATAACGCATAACGCATAACGGATAACGCATAACACATAACGCATATCACATAACGCATAACGCTTAACGCATAACGCTTAACGCATAACGCATAACGCATAACGCATAACGCATAACGCATAACGCATAACGCATAACGCATAACGCTTAACGCATAACGCATAACGCATAACGCATAACGCATAACGCATAACGCATAACGCATAACGCATAACGCATAACGCATAACGCATAACGCATAACGCTTAACGCATAACGCATAACGCATAACGCATAACGCATAACGCATAACGCATAACGCATAACGCATAACGCATAACGCATAACGCATAACGCATAACGCATAACGCATAACGCATAACGCATAACGCATAACGCATAACGCATAACGCATAACGCATAACGCATAACGCGTAACGCATAACGCCTAACGCATAACGCGTAACGCATAATGCATAACGCATAACGCTTAACGCATAGCCCATAACGCATAACGCATAACGCATCGCGCATAACGCATAACGGATAACGCATAACGCATAACGCATAACGCATAACGCATAACGCATAACGGATAACGCACAACGCATAACGCATAACGCATAACGGATAACGCATAACGGATAACGCATAACGCATAACGTTCAATGAAAAAGTCATAACGCATAACGGATAACGCATAACGCATAACGCATAACGCATAACGCATAACGCATAACGCATAACGCATAACGCATAACGCATAACGCATAACGCATAACGCATAACGCATAACGCATAACGCATAACGCATAACGCATAACGCATAACGCATAACGCATAACGCATAACGCATAACGCATAACGCATAACGCATAACGCATAACGCACAACGCATAACGCATAACGCATAACGCATAACGGATAACGCATAACGGATAACGCATAACGCATAACGTTCAATGAAAAAGTCATAACGCATAACGGATAACGCATAACGCATAACGCATAACGCATAACGCATAACGCATAACGCATAACGCATAACGCATAACGCATAACGCATAACGCATAACGCATAACGCATAACGCATAACGCATAACGCATAACGCATAACGCATAACGCATAACGCATAACGCATAACGCATAACGCATAACGCATAACGCATAACGCATAACGCATAACGCATAACGCATAACGCATAACGCATAACGCATAACGCATAACGGATAACGCATAACGCATAACGCATAACGAATAACGCATAACGCATAACCCATAACGCATAACGCATAACGCATAACGCATAACGCATAACGCATAACGGATAACGCAAGACGCATAACGCATAACGCATAACGCATAACGCATAACGCATAACGCATAACGCATAACGCATAACGCATAACGCATAACGCATAACGCATAACGCATAACGCATGACGCATGACGCATAACGCATAACCCATAACGCATAACGCATAACGCATAACGCATATCGCATAACGCATAACGCATAACGCATAACGCATAACGCATAACACATAACGCATAACGCATAACGCATAACGCATAACGCATAACGCATAACGCATAACGCATAACGCATAACGCATAACGCATAACGCATAACGCATAACGCATAACGCATAACGCATAACGCTTAACGCATAAAGCATAACGCATAACGGATAACGCATAACGGATAACGCATAACGCATAACGCATAACGCATAACGCATAACGCATAACGCATAACGCATAACGCATAACGCATAACGCATATCGCATAACGCATAACGCTTAACGCATAACGCATTACGCATAACGCATAACGCATAACGGATAACGCATGACGCATAACGCATAACGCATATCGCATAACGCATAACGCATAACGCATAACGCATAACGCATAATGCATAACGCATAACGCATAACGCATAACGAATAACGCATAACGCATAACGCATAACGCATAATGCATAACGCATAACGCTTATCGCATAGCCCATAACGCATAACGCATAACGCATAACTCATAACGCATAACGCATAACGCTTAACGCATAACTCATAACGCATAACGCATAACGCATAACGCATAACGCATAACGCATAACGCATAACGCATAACGCATAACGCATAACGCATAACGCATAACGCATAACGCATAACGCATAACGCATAACGCATAACGCATAACGCATAACGCATAACGCATAACGCATAACGCATAACGCATAACGCATAACGCATAACGCATAACGCATAACGCATAACGCATAACGCATAACGCATAACGCATAACGCATAACGCATAACGCATAACGCATAACGCATAACGCATAACGCACAACGCATAACGCATAACGCATAACGCATAACGGATAACGCATAACGGATAACGCATAACGCATAACGTTCAATGAAAAAGTCATAACGCATAACGGATAACGCATAACGCATAACGCATAACGCATAACGCATAACGCATAACGCATAACGCATAACGCATAACGCATAACGCATAACGCATAACGCATAACGCATAACGCATAACGCATAACGCATAACGCATAACGCATAACGCATAACGCATAACGCATAACGCATAACGCATAACGCATAACGCATAACGCATAACGCATAACGCATAACGCATAACGCATAACGGATAACGCATAACGCATAACGCATAACGAATAACGCATAACGCATAACCCATAACGCATAACGCATAACGCATAACGCATAACGCATAACGCATAACGGATAACGCAAGACGCATAACGCATAACGCATAACGCATAACGCATAACGCATAACGCATAACGCATAACGCATAACGCATAACGCATAACGCATAACGCATAACGCATAACGCATGACGCATGACGCATAACGCATAACCCATAACGCATAACGCATAACGCATAACGCATAACGCATAACGCATATCGCATAACGCATAACGCATAACGCATAACGCATAACGCATAACACATAACGCATAACGCATAACGCATAACGCATAACGCATAACGCATAACGCATAACGCATAACGCATAACGCATAACGCATAACGCATAACGCATAACGCATAACGCTTAACGCATAAAGCATTACGCATAACGGATAACGCATAACGGATAACGCATAACGCATAACGCATAACGCATAACGCATAACGCATAACGCATAACGCATAACGCATAACGCATATCGCATAACGCATAACGCTTAACGCATAACGCATTACGCATAACGCATAACGCATAACGGATAACGCATGACGCATAACGCATAACGCATATCGCATAACGCATAACGCATAACGCATAACGCATAACGCATAATGCATAACGCATAACGCATAACGCATAACGAATAACGCATAACGCATAACGCATAACGCATAATGCATAACGCATAACGCTTATCGCATAGCCCATAACGCATAACGCATAACGCATAACTCATAACGCATAACGCATAACGCTTAACGCATAACTCATAACGCATAACGCATAACGCATAACGCATAACGCATAACGCATAACGCATAACGCATAACGCATAACGCATAACGCATAACGCATAACGCATAACGCATAACGCATAACGCATAACGCATAACGCATAACGCATAACGCATAACGCATAACGCATAACGGATAACGCAAGACGCATAACGCATAACGCATAACGCATAACGCATAACGCATAACGCATAACGCATAACGCATAACGCATAACGCATAACGCATAACGCATAACGCATAACGCATAACGCATGACGCATGACGCATAACGCATAACCCATAACGCATAACGCATAACGCATAACGCATAACGCATAACGCATAACGCATATCGCATAACGCATAACGCATAACGCATAACGCATAACGCATAACACATAACGCATAACGCATAACGCATAACGCATAACGCATAACGCATAACGCATAACGCATAACGCATAACGCATAACGCATAACGCATAACGCATAACGCATAACGCATAACGCATAACGCATAACGCATAACGCATAACGCACAACGCATAACGCATAACGCATAACGCATAACGGATAACGCATAACGGATAACGCATAACGCATAACGTTCAATGAAAAAGTCATAACGCATAACGGATAACGCATAACGCATAACGCATAACGCATAACGCATAACGCATAACGCATAACGCATAACGCATAACGCATAACGCATAACGCATAACGCATAACGCATAACGCATAACGCATAACGCATAACGCATAACGCATAACGCATAACGCATAACGCATAACGCATAACGCATAACGCATAACGCATAACGCATAACGCATAACGCATAACGGATAACGCATAACGCATAACGCATAACGAATAACGCATAACGCATAACCCATAACGCATAACGCATAACGCATAACGCATAACGCATAACGCATAACGGATAACGCAAGACGCATAACGCATAACGCATAACGCATAACGCATAACGCATAACGCATAACGCATAACGCATAACGCATAACGCATAACGCATAACGCATAACGCATAACGCATAACGCATAACGCATAACGCATAACGCATAACGCATAACGCATAACGCATAACGCATAACGCATAACGCATAACGCATAACGCATAACGCATAACGGATAACGCATAACGCATAACGCATAACGAATAACGCATAACGCATAACCCATAACGCATAACGCATAACGCATAACGCATAACGCATAACGCATAACGCATAACGCATAACGCATAACGCATAACGCATAACGCATAACGCATAACGCATAACGCATAACGCTTAACGCATAAAGCATAACGCATAACGGATAACGCATAACGGATAACGCATAACGCATAACGCATAACGCATAACGCATAACGCATAACGCATAACGCATAACGCATAACGCATAACGCATATCGCATAACGCATAACGCTTAACGCATAACGCATTACGCATAACGCATAACGCATAACGGATAACGCATGACGCATAACGCATAACGCATATCGCATAACGCATAACGCATAACGCATAACGCATAACGCATAATGCATAACGCATAACGCATAACGCATAACGAATAACGCATAACGCATAACGCATAACGCATAATGCATAACGCATAACGCTTATCGCATAGCCCATAACGCATAACGCATAACGCATAACTCATAACGCATAACGCATAACGCTTAACGCATAACTCATAACGCATAACGCATAACGCATAACGCATAACGCATAACGCATAACGCATAACGCATAACGCATAATGCATAACGCATAACGCATAACGCATAACGCATAACGCATAACGCATAACGCATAACGCATAACGCATAACGCATAACGCATAACGCATAACGCATAACGCATAACGCATAACGCATAACGCATAACGCATAACGCATAACGCATAACGCATAACGCATAACGGATAACGCATAACGCATAACGCATAACGAATAACGCATAACGCATAACCCATAACGCATAACGCATAACGCATAACGCATAACGCATAACGCATAACGGATAACGCAAGACGCATAACGCATAACGCATAACGCATAACGCATAACGCATAACGCATAACGCATAACGCATAACGCATAACGCATAACGCATAACGCATAACGCATAACGCATAACGCATAACGCATGACGCATGACGCATAACGCATAACCCATAACGCATAACGCATAACGCATAACGCATAACGCATAACGCATATCGCATAACGCATAACGCATAACGCATAACGCATAACGCATAACACATAACGCATAACGCATAACGCATAACGCATAACGCATAACGCATAACGCATAACGCATAACGCATAACGCATAACGCATAACGCATAACGCTTAACGCATAAAGCATTACGCATAACGGATAACGCATAACGGATAACGCATAACGCATAACGCATAACGCATAACGCATAACGCATAACGCATAACGCATAACGCATATCGCATAACGCATAACGCTTAACGCATAACGCATTACGCATAACGCATAACGCATAACGGATAACGCATGACGCATAACGCATAACGCATATCGCATAACGCATAACGCATAACGCATAACGCATAACGCATAATGCATAACGCATAACGCATAACGCATAACGAATAACGCATAACGCATAACGCATAACGCATAATGCATAACGCATAACGCTTATCGCATAGCCCATAACGCATAACGCATAACGCATAACTCATAACGCATAACGCATAACGCTTAACGCATAACTCATAACGCATAACGCATAACGCATAACGCATAACGCATAACGCATAACGCATAACGCATAACGCATAACGCATAACGCATAACGCATAACGCATAACGCATAACGCATAACGCATAACGCATAACGCATAACGCATAACGCATAACGCATAACGCATAACTCATAACGTATAACGCATAACGCATAACGCATAACGCATAACGCATAACGCATAACGCATAACGCATAACGCATAACGCATAACGCATAACGCATAACGCATAACGCATAACGCATAACGCATAACGCATAACGCATAACGCATAACGCATAACTCATAACGTATAACGCATAACGCATAACGCATAACGCATAACGCATAACGCATAACGCATAACGCATAACGCATAACGCATAACGCATAACGCATAACGCATAACGCATAACGAATAACGCATAACGCATAACGCATAACGCATAACGCATAACGCATAACGCATAACGCATAACGCATAACGCATAACGCATAACGCATAACGCATAACGCATAACGCATAACGCATAACGAATAACGCATAACGCATAACGCATAACGCATAACGCATACCGCATAACGCATAACGCATAACGCATAACGCATAACGCATAACGCATAACGCATAACGCATAACGCATAACGCATAACGCATAACGGATAACGCATAACGGATAACGCATAACGCATAACGTATAACGCATAACGCATAACGTATAACGCATAACGCATAACGCATAACGCATAACGCATAACGCATAACGGATAACGCATGACGCATAACGCATAACGTATAACGCATAACGCATAACGCATAACGCATAACGCATAACGCGTAACGCATAACGCATAACGCATAACGCATAACGCATAACGCATAACGCATAACGCATAACGCATAACGCATAACGCATAACGCATAACGCATAACGCATAACGCATAACGCATAACGCATAACGCATAACGCATAACGCATAACGCATAACGCATAACGCATAACGCCTAACGCATAACGCATAACGCATGACGCATAACGCATAACGCATAACGCATAACGAATAACGCATAACGCATAACGCATAACGCATAACGCATAACGCATAACGCATAACGCATAACGCATAACGCATAACGCATAACGCATAACGCATAACGCATAACGCATAACGCATATCGCATAACGTATAACGCGTAACGCATAACGCATGACGAATAACGCATAACGCTTAACGCATAACGCATAACGCATAACGCATAACGGATAACGCATAACGGATAACGCATAACGCATAACGTATAACGCATAACGCATAACGTATAACGCGTAACGCATAACGCATAACGCATAACACATATCGCATAACGAATAACGCATAACGCTTAACGCATAACGCATAACGCATAACGCATAACGGATAACGCATAACACATAACGCATATCACATAACGCATAACGCTTAACGCATAACGCTTAACGCATAACGCATAACGCATAACGCATAACGCATAACGCATAACGCTTAACGCATAACGCATAACGCATAACGCATAACGCGTAACGCATAACGCATAACGCATAACGCATAACGCATAACGCATAACGCATAACGCATAACGCATAACGCATAACGCATAACGCATAACGCATAACGCATAACGCATAACGCATAACGCATAACGCATAACGCATAACGCATAACGCATAACGCATAACGCATAACGCCTAACGCATAACGCATAACGCATGACGCATAACGCATAACGCATAACGCATAACGAATAACGCATAACGCATAACGCATAACGCATAACGCATAACGCATAACGCATAACGCATAACGCATAACGCATAACGCATAACGCATAACGCATAACGCATAACGCATAACGCATATCGCATAACGTATAACGCGTAACGCATAACGCATGACGAATAACGCATAACGCTTAACGCATAACGCATAACGCATAACGCATAACGGATAACGCATAACGGATAACGCATAACGCATAACGTATAACGCATAACGCATAACGTATAACGCGTAACGCATAACGCATAACGCATAACACATATCGCATAACGAATAACGCATAACGCTTAACGCATAACGCATAACGCATAACGCATAACGGATAACGCATAACACATAACGCATATCACATAACGCATAACGCTTAACGCATAACGCTTAACGCATAACGCATAACGCATAACGCATAACGCATAACGCATAACGCATAACGCTTAACGCATAACGCATAACGCATAACGCATAACGCATAACGCATAACGCATAACGCATAACGCATAACGCATAACGCATAACGCATAACGCATAACGCATAACGCATAACGCATAACGCATAACGCATAACGCATAACGCATAACGCATAACGCATAACGCATAACGCATAACGCATAACGCATAACGCATAACGCATAACGCATAACGCATAGCCCATAACGCATAACGCATAACGCATCGCGCATAACGAATAACGCATAACGCATAACGCATAACGCATAACGCATAACGCATAACGCATAACGCATAACGCATAACGCATAACGCATAACGCATAACGCATAACGCATAACGCATAACGCATAACGCATAACGCATAACGCATAACGCATAACGCATAACGCATAACGCATAACGCATAACGCATAACGCATAACGCATATCGCATAACGCATAACGCATAACGCATAACGCATAACGCATAACGCATAACGCATAACGCATAACGCATAACGCATAACGCATAACGCATATCGCATAACGCATAACGCTTAACGGATAACGCATGACGCATAACGCATAACGCATAACGCATAACGCATAACGCATAACGCATAACGCATAACGCATAACGCATAACGCATAACGCATAACGCATAACGCATAACGCATAACGCATAACGCATAACGCATAACGCATAACGCATATCGCATAACGCATAACGCATAACGCATAACGCATAACGCATAACGCATAACGCATAACGCATAACGCATAACGCATAACGCATAACGCATAACGCATAACGCATATCGCATAACGCATAACGCATATCGCATAACGCATAACGCATAACGCATAACGCATAACGCATAACTCATAACGCATAACGCATAACGCATAACGCATAACGCATACCGCATAACGCATAACGCATAACGCATAACGCATAACGCATAACGCATAACGCATAACGCATAACGCATAACGCATAACGCATAACGCATAACGGATAACGCATAACGGATAACGCATAACGCATAACGTATAACGCATAACGCATAACGTATAACGCATAACGCATAACGCATAACGCATAACGCATAACGCATAACGCATAACGCATAACGCATAACGCATAACGCATAACGCATAACGCATAACGCATAACGCATAACGCATAACGCATAACGCATAACGCATAACGCATAACGCATAACGCATAACGCATAACGCATAACGCATAACGCATAACGCATAACGCATAACGCATAACGCATAACGCATAACGCATAACGCATAACGCATAACGCATAACGCATAACGCATAACGCATAACGCATAACGGATAACGCAAGACGCATAACGCATAACGCATAACGCATAACGCATAACGCATAACGCATAACGCATAACGCATGACGCATAACGCATAACGCATAACGCATAACGCATGACGCATGACGCATAACGCATAACCCATAACGCATAACGCATAACGCATAACGCATAACGCATAACGCATAACGCATATCGCATAACGCATAACGCATAACGCATAACGCATAACGCATAACACATAACGCATAACGCATAACGCATAACGCATAACGCATAACGCATAACGCATAACGCATAACGCATAACGCATAACGCATAACGCATAACGCATAACGCATAACGCTTAACGCATAAAGCATAACGCATAACGGATAACGCATAACGGATAACGCATAACGCATAACGCATAACGCATAACGCATAACGCATAACGCATAACGCATAACGCATAACGCATAACGCATATCGCATAACGCATAACGCTTAACGCATAACGCATAACGCATAACGCATAACGCATAACGGATAACGCATGACGCATAACGCATAACGCACAACGCATAACGCATAACGCATAACGCATAACGCATAACGAATAACGCATAACGCTTAACGCATAACGCATAACGCATAACGCATAACGCATAACGGATAACGCATAACGCATAACGGATAACGCATAACGCATAACGCATAACGCATAACGCATAACGCATAACGCATAACGCATAACGCATAACGCATAACGCATAACGCATATCGCATAACGCATAACGCATAACGCATAACGCATAACGCATAACGCATAACGCATAACGCATAACGCATAACGCATAACGCATAACGCATAACGCATAACGCATTACGCATAACGCATATCGCATAACGCATAACGCTTAACGCATAACGCATTACGCATAACGCATAACGCATAACGGATAACGCATGACGCATAACGCATAACGTATAACGCATAACGCATAACGCATAACGCATAACGCATAACGCATAACGCATAACGCATAACGCATAACGCATAACGCATAACGCATAACGCATAACGCATAACGCATAACGCATAACGCATAACGCATAACGCATAACGCATAACGCATAACGCATAACGCATAACGCATAACGCATAACGCATAACGCATAACGCATAACGCATAACGCATAACGCATAACGCATAACGCATAACGCATAACGCCTAACGCATAACGCATAACGCATGACGCATAACGCATAACGCATAACGCATAACGAATAACGCATAACGCATAACGCATAACGCATAACGCATAACGCATAACGCATAACGCATAACGCATAACGCATAACGCATAACGCATAACGCATAACGCATAACGCATAACGCATAACGCATAACGCATATCGCATAACGTATAACGCGTAACGCATAACGCATGACGAATAACGCATAACGCTTAACGCATAACGCATAACGCATAACGGATAACGCATAACGGATAACGCATAACGCATAACGTATAACGCATAACGCATAACGTATAACGCGTAACGCATAACGCATAACGCATAACACATATCGCATAACGAATAACGCATAACGCTTAACGCATAACGCATAACGCATAACGCATAACGGATAACGCATAACACATAACGCATATCACATAACGCATAACGCTTAACGCATAACGCTTAACGCATAACGCATAACGCATAACGCATAACGCATAACGCATAACGCTTAACGCATAACGCATAACGCATAACGCATAACGCTTAACGCATAACGCATAACGCATAACGCATAACGCATAACGCATAACGCATAACGCATAACGCATAACGCATAACGCATAACGCATAACGCATAACGCATAACGCATAACGCATAACGCATAACGCATAACGCATAACGCATAACGCATAACGCATAACGCATAACGCATAACGCATAACGCATAACGCATAACGCATAACGCATAACGCATAACGCATAACGCATAACGCTTAACGCATAACGCCTAACGCATAACGCGTAACGCATAATGCATAACGCATAACGCTTAACGCATAGCCCATAACGCATAACGCATAACGCATCGCGCATAACGCATAACGGATAACGCATAACGCATAACGCATAACGCATAACGCATAACGGATAACGCATAACGCATAAGCATAACGCATAACGAATAACGCATAACGCATAACCCAGAACGCATAACGCATAACGCATAACGCATAACGCATAACGCATAACACATAACGCATAACGTTCAATGAAAAAGTCATAACGCATAACGGATAACGCATAACGCATAACGCATAACGCATAACGCATAACGCATAACGCATAACGCATAACGCATAACGCATAACGCATAACGCATAACGCATAACGCATAACGCATAACGCATAACGCATAACGCATAACGCATAACGCTTAACGCATAACGCCTAACGCATAACGCGTAACGCATAATGCATAACGCATAACGCTTAACGCATAGCCCATAACGCATAACGCATAACGCATCGCGCATAACGCATAACGGATAACGCATAACGCATAACGCATAACGCATAACGCATAACGCATAACGGATAACGCATAACGCATAAGCATAACGCATAACGAATAACGCATAACGCATAACCCAGAACGCATAACGCATAACGCATAACGCATAACACATAACGCATAACGTTCAATGAAAAAGTCATAACGCATAACGGATAACGCATAACGCATAACGCATAACGCATAACGCATAACGCATAACGCATAACGCATAACGCATAACGCATAACGCATAACGCATAACGCATAACGCATAACGCATAACGCATAACGCATAACGCATAACGCATAACGCATAACGCATAACGCATAACGCATAACGCATAACGCATAACGCATAACGCATAACGCATAACGCATAACGCATAACGCATAACGCATAACGCATAACGCATAACGCATAACGCATAACGCATAACGCATAACGCATAACGCATAACGCATAACGCATAACGCATAACGCATAACGCATAACGCATAACGCATAACGCATAACGCATAACGCATAACGCATAACGCATAACGCATATCCCATAACGCATAACGCATAACGCATCGCGCATAACGAATAACGCATAACGCATAACGCATAACGCATAACGCATAACGCATAACGCATAACGCATAACGCATAACGCATAACGCATAACGCATAACGCATAACGCATAACGCATAACGCATAACGCATAACGCATAACGCATAACGCATAACGCATATCGCATAACGCATAACGCATAACGCATAACGCATAACGCATAACGCATAACGCATAACGCATAACGCATAACGCATAACGCATAACGCATAACGCATAACGCATAACGCATAACGCATAACGCATAACGCATAACGCATAACGCATAACGCATAACGCATAACGCATAACGCATAACGCATAACGCATAACGCATAACGCATAACGCATAACGCATAACGCATAACGCATAACGCATAACGCATAACGCATAACGCATAACGCATAACGCATAACGCATAACGCATAACGCATAACGCATAACGCATAACGCATAACGCATAACGCATAACGCTTAACGCATAACGCCTAACGCATAACGCGTAACGCATAATGCATAACGCATAACGCTTAACGCATAGCCCATAACGCATAACGCATAACGCATCGCGCATAACGCATAACGGATAACGCATAACGCATAACGCATAACGCATAACGCATAACGGATAACGCATAACGCATAACGCATAACGCATAACGCATAACGCATAACGCATAACGCATAGCCCATAACGCATAACGCATAACGCATCGCGCATAACGAATAACGCATAACGCATAACGCATAACGCATAACGCATAACGCATAACGCATAACGCATAACGCATAACGCATAACGCATAACGCATAACGCATAACGCATAACGCATAACGCATAACGCATAACGCATAACGCATAACGCATAACGCATAACGCATAACGCATAACGCATAACGCATAACGCATAACGCATAACGCATATCGCATAACGCATAACGCATAACGCATAACGCATAACGCATAACGCATAACGCATAACGCATAACGCATAACGCATAACGCATAACGCATATCGCATAACGCATAACGCTTAACGGATAACGCATGACGCATAACGCATAACGCATAACGCATAACTCATAACGCATAACGCATAACGCTTAACGCATAACTCATAACGCATAACGCATAACGCATAACGCATAACGCATAACGCATAACGCATAACGCATAACGCATAACGCATAACGCATAACGCATAACGCATAACGCATAACGCATAACGCATAACGCATAACGCATAACGCATAACGCATAACGCATAACTCATAACGTATAACGCATAACGCATAACGCATAACGCATAACGCATAACGCATAACGCATAACGCATAACGCATAACGCATAACGCATAACGCATAACGCATAACGCATAACGCATAACGCATAACGAATAACGCATAACGCATAACGCATAACGCATAACGCATAACGCATAACGCATAACGCATAACGCATAACGCATAACGCATAACGCATAACGCATAACGCATAACGCATAACGAATAACGCATAACGCATAACGCATAACGCATAACGCATAACGCATACCGCATAACGCATAACGCATAACGCATAACGCATAACGCATAACGCATAACGCATAACGCATAACGCATAACGCATAACGCATAACGCATAACGCATAACGGATAACGCATAACGGATAACGCATAACGCATAAGCATAACGCATAACGAATAACGCATAACGCATAACCCAGAACGCATAACGCATAACGCATAACGCATAACGCATAACGCATAACACATAACGCATAACGTTCAATGAAAAAGTCATAACGCATAACGGATAACGCATAACGCATAACGCATAACGCATAACGCATAACGCATAACGCATAACGCATAACGCATAACGCATAACGCATAACGCATAACGCATAACGCATAACGCATAACGCATAACGCATAACGCATAACGCATAACGCATAACGCATAACGCTTAACGCATAACGCCTAACGCATAACGCGTAACGCATAATGCATAACGCATAACGCTTAACGCATAGCCCATAACGCATAACGCATAACGCATCGCGCATAACGCATAACGGATAACGCATAACGCATAACGCATAACGCATAACGCATAACGCATAACGGATAACGCATAACGCATAAGCATAACGCATAACGAATAACGCATAACGCATAACCCAGAACGCATAACGCATAACGCATAACGCATAACACATAACGCATAACGTTCAATGAAAAAGTCATAACGCATAACGGATAACGCATAACGCATAACGCATAACGCATAACGCATAACGCATAACGCATAACGCATAACGCATAACGCATAACGCATAACGCATAACGCATAACGCATAACGCATAACGCATAACGCATAACGCATAACGCATAACGCATAACGCATAACGCATAACGCATAACGCATAACGCATAACGCATAACGCATAACGCATAACGCATAACGCATAACGCATAACGCATAACGCATAACGCATAACGCATAACGCATAACGCATAACGCATAACGCATAACGCATAACGCATAACGCATAACGCATAACGCATAACGCATAACGCATAACGCATAACGCATAACGCATAACGCATAACGCATATCCCATAACGCATAACGCATAACGCATCGCGCATAACGAATAACGCATAACGCATAACGCATAACGCATAACGCATAACGCATAACGCATAACGCATAACGCATAACGCATAACGCATAACGCATAACGCATAACGCATAACGCATAACGCATAACGCATAACGCATAACGCATAACGCATAACGCATAACGCATATCGCATAACGCATAACGCATAACGCATAACGCATAACGCATAACGCATAACGCATAACGCATAACGCATAACGCATAACGCATAACGCATAACGCATAACGCATAACGCATAACGCATAACGCATAACGCATAACGCATAACGCATAACGCATAACGCATAACGCATAACGCATAACGCATAACGCATAACGCATAACGCATAACGCATAACGCATAACGCATAACGCATAACGCATAACGCATAACGCATAACGCATAACGCATAACGCATAACGCATAACGCATAACGCATAACGCATAACGCATAACGCATAACGCATAACGCATAACGCATAACGCATAACGCATAACGCATAACGCATAACGCATAACGCATAACGCATAACGCATAACGCATAACGCATAACGCATAACGCATAACGCATAACGCATAACGCATAACGCATAACGCATAACGCCTAACGCATAACGCATAACGCATGACGCATAACGCATAACGCATAACGCATAACGAATAACGCATAACGCATAACGCATAACGCATAACGCATAACGCATAACACATAACGCATAACGCATAACGCATAACGCATAACGCATAACGCATATCGCATAACGTATAACGCGTAACGCATAACGCATGACGAATAACGCATAACGCTTAACACATAACGCATAACGCATAACGGATAACGCATAACGGATAACGCATAACGCATAACGTATAACGCATAACGCATAACGTATAACGCGTAACGCATAACGCATAACGCATAACACATATCGCATAACGAATAACGCATAACGCTTAACGCATAACGCATAACGCATAACGCATAACGCATAACGGATAACGCATAACACATAACGCATATCACATAACGCATAACGCTTAACGCATAACGCATAACGCATAACGCATAACGCATAACGCATAACGCTTAACGCATAACGCATAACGCATAACGCATAACGCATAACGCATAACGCATAACGCATAACGCATAACGCATAACGCATAACGCATAACGCATAACGCATAACGCATAACGCATAACGCATAACGCATAACGCATAACGCATAACGCATAACGCATAACGCATAACGCTTAACGCATAACGCCTAACGCATAACGCGTAACGCATAATGCATAACGCATAACGCTTAACGCATAGCCCATAACGCATAACGCATAACGCATCGCGCATAACGCATAACGGATAACGCATAACGCATAACGCATAACGCATAACGCATAACGGATAACGCATAACGCATAAGCATAACGCATAACGAATAACGCATAACGCATAACCCAGAACGCATAACGCATAACGCCTAACGCATAACGCGTAACGCATAATGCATAACGCATAACGCTTAACGCATAGCCCATAACGCATAACGCATAACGCATCGCGCATAACGCATAACGGATAACGCATAACGCATAACGCATAACGCATAACGCATAACGCATAACGGATAACGCATAACGCATAAGCATAACGCATAACGAATAACGAATAACGCATAACGCATAACCCAGAACGCATAACGCATAACGCATAACGCATAACGCATAACACATAACGCATAACGTTCAATGAAAAAGTCATAACGCATAACGGATAACGCATAACGCATAACGCATAACGCATAACGCATAACGCATAACGCATAACGCATAACGCATAACGCATAACGCATAACGCATAACGCATAACGCATAACGCATAACGCATAGCCCATAACGCATAACGCATAACGCATCGCGCATAACGAATAACGCATAACGCATAACGCATAACGCATAACGCATAACGCATAACGCATAACGCATAACGCATAACGCATAACGCATAACGCATAACGCATAACGCATAACGCATAACGCATAACGCATAACGCATAACGCATAACGCATAACGCATAACGCATAACGCATATCGCATAACGCATAACGCATAACGCATAACGCATAACGCATAACGCATAACGCATAACGCATAACGCATAACGCATAACGCATAACGCATAGCCCATAACGCATAACGCATAACGCATCGCGCATAACGAATAACGCATAACGCATAACGCATAACGCATAACGCATAACGCATAACGCATAACGCATAACGCATAACGCATAACGCATAACGCATATCGCATAACGCATAACGCTTAACGGATAACGCATGACGCATAACGCATAACGCATAACGCATAACTCATAACGCATAACGCATAACGCTTAACACATAACTCATAACGCATAACGCATAACGCATAACGCATAACGCATAACGCATAACGCATAACGCATAACGCATAACGCATAACGCATAACGCATAACGCATAACGCATAACGCATAACGCATAACGCATAACGCATAACGCATAACGCATAACGCATAACGCATAACGCATAACGCATAACGCATAACGCATAACGCATAACGCATAACGCATAACTCATAACGTATAACGCATAACGCATAACGCATAACGCATAACGCATAACGCATAACGCATAACGCATAACGCATAACGCATAACGCATAACGCATAACGCATAACGCATAACGCATAACGCATAACGCATAACGCATAACGAATAACGCATAACGCATAACGCATAACGCATAACGCATAACGCATAACGCATAACGCATAACGCATAACGCATAACGCATAACGCATAACGCATAACGCATAACGCATAACGCATAACGCATAACGAATAACGCATAACGCATAACGCATAACGCATAACGCATAACGCATACCGCATAACGCATAACGCATAACGCATAACGCATAACGCATAACGCATAACGCATAACGCATAACGCATAACGCATAACGGATAACGCATAACGGATAACGCATAACGCATAACGTATAACGCATAACGCATAACGTATAACGCATAACGCATAACGCATAACGCATAACGCATAACGCATAACGCATAACGCATAACGCATAACGCATAACGCATAACGCATAACGCATAACGCATAACGCATAACGCATAACGCATAACGCATAACGCATAACGCATAACGCATAACGCATAACGCATAACGCATAACGCATAACGCATAACGCATAACGCATAACGCATAACGCATAACGCATAACGCATAACGCATAACGCATAACGCATAACGCATAACGCATAACGCATAACGCATAACGCATAACGCATAACGCATATCGCATAACGCATAACGCATAACGCATAACGCATAACGCATAACGCATAACGCATAACGCATAACGCATAACGCATAACGCATAACGCATAACGCATAACGCATAACGCATAACGCATAACGCATAACGCATAACGCATAACGCATAACGCATAACGCATAACGCATAACGCATAACGCATAACGCATAACGCATAACGGATAACGCAAGACGCATAACGCATAACGCATAACGCATAACGCATAACGCATAACGCATAACGCATAACGCATAACGCATAACGCATAACGCATAACGCATAACGCATAACGCATAACGCATAACGCATGACGCATGACGCATAACGCATAACCCATAACGCATAACGCATAACGCATAACGCATAACGCATAACGCATAACGCATAACGCATATCGCATAACGCATAACGCATAACGCATAACGCATAACGCATAACACATAACGCATAACGCATAACGCATAACGCATAACGCATAACGCATAACGCATAACGCATAACGCATAACGCATAACGCATAACGCATAACGCATAACGCATAACGCATAACGCATAACGGATAACGCATGACGCATAACGCATAACGCATAACGCATAACGCATAACGGATAACGCATAACGGATAACGCATAACGCATAACGTATAACGCATAACGCATAACGTATAACGCGTAACGCATAACGCATAACGAATAACGCATAACGCTTAACGCATAACGCATAACGCATAACGCATAACGCATATCGCATAACGCATAACGCATAACGCATAACGCATAACGCATAACGCATAACGCATAACGCATAACGCATAACGCATAACGCATAACGCATAACGCATATCGCATAACGCATAACGCTTAACGGATAACGCATGACGCATAACGCATAACGCATAACGCATAACTCATAACGCATAACGCATAACGCTTAACGCATAACTCATAACGCATAACGCATAACGCATAACGCATAACGCATAACGCATAACGCATAACGCATAACGCATAACGCATAACGCATAACGCATAACGCATAACGCATAACGCATAACGCATAACGCATAACGCATAACGCATAACGCATAACGCATAACGCATAACGCATAACGCATAACGCATAACGCATAACTCATAACGTATAACGCATAACGCATAACGCATAACGCATAACGCATAACGCATAACGCATAACGCATAACGCATAACGCATAACGCATAACGCATAACGCATAACGCATAACGCATAACGCATAACGCATAACGCATAACGCATAACGCATAACGCATAACGCATAACGCATAACGCATAACGCATAACGCATAACGTATAACGCATAACGCATAACGCATAACGCATAACGCATAACGCATAACGCATAACGCATAACGCATAACGCATAACGCATAACGCATAACGCATAACGCATAACGCATAACGCATAACGCATAACGCATAACGCATAACGCATAACGCATAACGCATAACGCATAACGCCTAACGCATAACGCATAACGCATGACGCATAACGCATAACGCATAACGCATAACGAATAACGCATAACGCATAACGCATAACGCATAACGCATAACGCATAACACATAACGCATAACGCATAACGCATAACGCATAACGCATATCGCATAACGTATAACGCGTAACGCATAACGCATGACGAATAACGCATAACGCTTAACACATAACGCATAACGCATAACGGATAACGCATAACGGATAACGCATAACGCATAACGTATAACGCATAACGCATAACGTATAACGCGTAACGCATAACGCATAACGCATAACACATATCGCATAACGAATAACGCATAACGCTTAACGCATAACGCATAACGCATAACGCATAACGCATAACGGATAACGCATAACACATAACGCATATCACATAACGCATAACGCTTAACGCATAACGCATAACGCATAACGCATAACGCATAACGCATAACGCTTAACGCATAACGCATAACGCATAACGCATAACGCATAACGCATAACGCATAACGCATAACGCATAACGCATAACGCATAACGCATAACGCATAACGCATAACGCATAACGCATAACGCATAACGCATAACGCATAACGCATAACGCATAACGCATAACGCATAACGCTTAACGCATAACGCCTAACGCATAACGCGTAACGCATAATGCATAACGCATAACGCTTAACGCATAGCCCATAACGCATAACGCATAACGCATCGCGCATAACGCATAACGGATAACGCATAACGCATAACGCATAACGCATAACGCATAACGGATAACGCATAACGCATAAGCATAACGCATAACGAATAACGCATAACGCATAACCCAGAACGCATAACGCATAACGCCTAACGCATAACGCGTAACGCATAATGCATAACGCATAACGCTTAACGCATAGCCCATAACGCATAACGCATAACGCATCGCGCATAACGCATAACGGATAACGCATAACGCATAACGCATAACGCATAACGCATAACGGATAACGCATAACGCATAAGCATAACGCATAACGAATAACGAATAACGCATAACGCATAACCCAGAACGCATAACGCATAACGCATAACGCATAACGCATAACACATAACGCATAACGTTCAATGAAAAAGTCATAACGCATAACGGATAACGCATAACGCATAACGCATAACGCATAACGCATAACGCATAACGCATAACGCATAACGCATAACGCATAACGCATAACGCATAACGCATAACGCATAACGCATAACGCATAGCCCATAACGCATAACGCATAACGCATCGCGCATAACGAATAACGCATAACGCATAACGCATAACGCATAACGCATAACGCATAACGCATAACGCATAACGCATAACGCATAACGCATAACGCATAACGCATAACGCATAACGCATAACGCATAACGCATAACGCATAACGCATAACGCATAACGCATAACGCATATCGCATAACGCATAACGCATAACGCATAACGCATAACGCATAACGCATAACGCATAACGCATAACGCATAACGCATAACGCATAACGCATAGCCCATAACGCATAACGCATAACGCATCGCGCATAACGAATAACGCATAACGCATAACGCATAACGCATAACGCATAACGCATAACGCATAACGCATAACGCATAACGCATAACGCATAACGCATAACGCATAACGCATAACGCATAACGCATAACGCATAACGCATAACGCATATCGCATAACGCATAACGCATAACGCATAACGCATAACGCATAACGCATAACGCATAACGCATAACGCATAACGCATAACGCATAACGCATAACGCATAACGCATAACGCATAACGCATATCGCATAACGCATAACGCTTAACGGATAACGCATGACGCATAACGCATAACGCATAACGCATAACTCATAACGCATAACGCATAACGCTTAACACATAACTCATAACGCATAACGCATAACGCATAACGCATAACGCATAACGCATAACGCATAACGCATAACGCATAACGCATAACGCATAACGCATAACGCATAACGCATAACGCATAACGCATAACGCATAACGCATAACGCATAACGCATAACGCATAACGCATAACGCATAACGCATAACGCATAACGCATAACGCATAACTCATAACGTATAACGCATAACGCATAACGCATAACGCATAACGCATAACGCATAACGCATAACGCATAACGCATAACGCATAACGCATAACGCATAACGCATAACGCATAACGCATAACGCATAACGCATAACGCATAACGAATAACGCATAACGCATAACGCATAACGCATAACGCATAACGCATAACGCATAACGCATAACGCATAACGCATAACGCATAACGCATAACGCATAACGCATAACGCATAACGAATAACGCATAACGCATAACGCATAACGCATAACGCATAACGCATACCGCATAACGCATAACGCATAACGCATAACGCATAACGCATAACGCATAACGCATAACGCATAACGCATAACGCATAACGGATAACGCATAACGGATAACGCATAACGCATAACGTATAACGCATAACGCATAACGTATAACGCATAACGCATAACGCATAACGCATAACGCATAACGCATAACGCATAACGCATAACGCATAACGCATAACGCATAACGCATAACGCATAACGCATAACGCATAACGCATAACGCATAACGCATAACGCATAACGCATAACGCATAACGCATAACGCATAACGCATAACGCATAACGCATAACGCATAACGCATAACGCATAACGCATAACGCATAACGCATAACGCATAACGCATAACGCATAACGCATAACGCATAACGCATAACGCATAACGCATAACGCATAACGCATAACGCATAACGCATATCGCATAACGCATAACGCATAACGCATAACGCATAACGCATAACGCATAACGCATAACGCATAACGCATAACGCATAACGCATAACGCATTACGCATAACGCATATCGCATAACGCATAACGCTTAACGCATAACGCATTACGCATAACGCATAACGCATAACGGATAACGCATGACGCATAACGCATAACGTATAACGCATAACGCATAACGCATAACGCATAACGCATAACGCATAACGCATAACGCATAACGCATAACGCATAACGCATAACGCATAACGCATAACGGATAACGCATAACGCATAACGCATAACGCATAACGCATAACGCATAACGCATAACGCATAACGCATAACGCATAACGCATAACGCATAACGCATAACGCATAACGCATATCGCATAACGCATAACGCATAACGCATAACGCATAACGCATAACGCATAACGCATAACGCATTACGCATATCGCATAACGCATAACGCATAACGCATAACGCACAACGCACAACGCACAACGCACAACGCACAACGCAGAACGCATATCGCATAACGCATAACGCATAACGCATAACGCATAACGCATAACGCATAACGCATAACGCATAACGCATAACGCATAACGCATAACGCATAACGCATAACGCATAACGCATAACGCATAACGCATAACGCATAACGCATAACGCATAACGCATAACGCATAACGCATAACGCATAACGCATAACGCATAACGCATAACGCATAACGCATAACGCATAACGCAAAACGCATACCGCATAACGCATAACGCACAACGCACAACGCACAACGCACAACGCACAACGCATAACGCATATCGCATAACGCATAACGCATAACGCATAACGCATTACGCATAACGCATAACGCATAACGCATAACGCATAACGCATAACGCATAACGCATAACGCATAACGCATAACGCATAACGCATAACGCATAACGCATAACGCATAACGCATATCGCATAACGCATACCGCATAACGCATAACGCATAACGCACAACGCACAACGCACAACGCATAACGCATAACGCATAACGCATAACGCATAACGCATAACGCATAACGCATAACGCATAACGCATAACGCAAAACGCATACCGCATAACGCATAACGCACAACGCACAACGCACAACGCACAACGCACAACGCATAACGCATATCGCATAACGCATAACGCATAACGCATAACGCATAACGCATAACGCATAACGCACAACGCACAACGCACAACGCACAACGCACAACGCATAACGCATATCGCATAACGCATAACGCATAACGCATAACGCATAACGCATAACGCATAACGCATAACGCATAACGCATAACGCATAACGCATAACGCATAACGCATAACGCATAACGCATATCGCATAACGCATACCGCATAACGCATAACGCATAACGCATAACGCACAACGCACAACGCACAACGCATAACGCATAACGCATAACGCATATCGCATAACGCATAACGCATAACGCATAACGCATACCGCATAACGCATAACGCATAACGCATAACGCACAACGCACAACGCACAACGCACAACGCACAACGCACAACGCATAACGCATAACGCATAACGCATAACGCATAACGCATAACGCATAACGCATAACGCATAACGCATAACGCATAACGCATAACGCATAACGCATAACGCATAACGCATAACGCATAACGCATAACGCATAACGCATAACGCATAACGCATAACGCATAACGCATAACGCATAACGCATAACGCATAACGCATAACGCATAACGCATAACGCATAACGCATAACGCATAACGCATAACGCATAACGCATAACGCATAACGCATAACGCATAACGCATAACGCATAACGCATAACGCATAACGCATAACGCATAACGCATAACGCATAACGCATAACGCATAACGCATAACGCATAACGCATAACGCATAACGCATAACGCATAACGCATAACGCATAACGCATAACGCATAACGCATAACGCATAACGCATAACGCATAACGCATAACGCATAACGCATAACGCATAACGCATAACGCATAACGCATAACGCATAACGCATAACGCATAACGCATAACGCATAACGCATAACGCATAACGCATAACGCATAACGCATAACGCATAACGCATCGCGCATAACGCATAACGGATAACGCATAACGCATAACGCATAACGCATAACGCATAACGGATAACGCATAACGCATAAGCATAACGCATAACGAATAACGCATAACGCATAACCCAGAACGCATAACGCATAACGCCTAACGCATAACGCGTAACGCATAATGCATAACGCATAACGCTTAACGCATAGCCCATAACGCATAACGCATAACGCATCGCGCATAACGCATAACGGATAACGCATAACGCATAACGCATAACGCATAACGCATAACGCATAACGGATAACGCATAACGCATAAGCATAACGCATAACGAATAACGCATAACGCATAACCCAGAACGCATAACGCATAACGCATAACGCATAACGCATAACACATAACGCATAACGTTCAATGAAAAAGTCATAACGCATAACGGATAACGCATAACGCATAACGCATAACGCATAACGCATAACGCATAACGCATAACGCATAACGCATAACGCATAACGCATAACGCATAACGCATAACGCATAGCCCATAACGCATAACGCATAACGCATCGCGCATAACGAATAACGCATAACGCATAACGCATAACGCATAACGCATAACGCATAACGCATAACGCATAACGCATAACGCATAACGCATAACGCATAACGCATAACGCATAACGCATAACGCATAACGCATAACGCATAACGCATAACGCATAACGCATAACGCATAACGCATATCGCATAACGCATAACGCATAACGCATAACGCATAACGCATAACGCATAACGCATAACGCATAACGCATAACGCATAACGCATAGCCCATAACGCATAACGCATCGCGCATAACGAATAACGCATAACGCATAACGCATAACGCATAACGCATAACGCATAACGCATAACGCATAACGCATAACGCATAACGCATAACGCATAACGCATAACGCATAACGCATAACGCATAACGCATATCGCATAACGCATAACGCATAACGCATAACGCATAACGCATAACGCATAACGCATAACGCATAACGCATAACGCATAACGCATAACGCATAACGCATATCGCATAACGCATAACGCTTAACGGATAACGCATGACGCATAACGCATAACGCATAACGCATAACTCATAACGCATAACGCATAACGCTTAACGCATAACTCATAACGCATAACGCATAACGCATAACGCATAACGCATAACGCATAACGCATAACGCATAACGCATAACGCATAACGCATAACGCATAACGCATAACGCATAACGCATAACGCATAACTCATAACGTATAACGCATAACGCATAACGCATAACGCATAACGCATAACGCATAACGCATAACGCATAACGCATAACGCATAACGCATAACGCATAACGCATAACGCATAACGCATAACGCATAACGCATAACGCATAACGAATAACGCATAACGCATAACGCATAACGCATAACGCATAACGCATAACGCATAACGCATAACGCATAACGCATAACGCATAACGCATAACGCATAACGCATAACGCATAACGAATAACGCATAACGCATAACGCATAACGCATAACGCATAACGCATACCGCATAACGCATAACGCATAACGCATAACGCATAACGCATAACGCATAACGCATAACGCATAACGCATAACGCATAACGCATAACGCATTACGCATAACGCATATCGCATAACGCATAACGCTTAACGCATAACGCATTACGCATAACGCATAACGCATAACGGATAACGCATGACGCATAACGCATAACGTATAACGCATAACGCATAACGCATAACGCATAACGCATAACGCATAACGCATAACGCATAACGCATAACGCATAACGCATAACGCATAACGGATAACGCATAACGCATAACGCATAACGCATAACGCATAACGCATAACGCATAACGCATAACGCATAACGCATAACGCATAACGCATAACGCATAACGCATAACGCATATCGCATAACGCATAACGCATAACGCATAACGCATAACGCATAACGCATAACGCATAACGCATTACGCATATCGCATAACGCATAACGCATAACGCATAACGCACAACGCACAACGCACAACGCACAACGCACAACGCATAACGCATATCGCATAACGCATAACGCATAACGCATAACGCATAACGCATAACGCATAACGCATAACGCATAACGCATAACGCATAACGCATAACGCATAACGCATAACGCATAACGCATAACGCATAACGCATAACGCATAACGCATAACGCATAACGCATAACGCATAACGCATAACGCATAACGCATAACGCATAACGCATAACGCATAACGCATAACGCATAACGCATAACGCATAACGCATAACGCATAACGCATAACGCATAACGCATAACGCATAACGCATAACGCATAACGCATAACGCATAACGCATAACGCATAACGCATAACGCATAACGCATAACGCATAACGCATAACGCATAACGCATAACGCATAACGCATAACGCATAACGCATAACGCATAACGCATAACGCATAACGCATAACGCATAACGCATAACGCATAACGCATAACGCATAACGCATAACGCATAACGCATAACGCATAACGCATAACGCATAACGCATAACGCATAACGCATAACGCATAACGCATAACGCATAACGCATAACGCAAAACGCATACCGCACAACGCACAACGCACAACGCACAACGCACAACGCACAACGCACAACGCATAACGCATATCGCATAACGCATAACGCATAACGCATAACGCATAACGCATAACGCATAACGCATAACGCATAACGCATAACGCATAACGCATAACGCATAACGCATAACGCATAACGCATAACGCATAACGCATAACGCATAACGCATAACGCATAACGCATAACGCATAACGCATAACGCATAACGCATAACGCATAACGCATAACGCATAACGCATAACGCATAACGCATAACGCATAACGCATAACGCATAACGCATAACGCATAACGCATAACGCATAACGCATAACGCATAACGCATAACGCATAACGCATAACGCATAACGCAAAACGCATACCGCATAACGCAGAACGCACAACGCACAACGCACAACGCACAACGCATATCGCATAACGCATAACGCATAACGCATAACGCATAACGCATAACGCATAACGCATAACGCATAACGCATAACGCATAACGCATAACGCATAACGCATAACGCATAACGCATAACGCATAACGCATAACGCATATCGCATAACGCATAACGCATAACGCATAACGCATAACGCATAACGCATAACGCATAACGCATAACGCATATCGCATAACGCATAACGCATAACGCATAACGCATAACGCATAACGCATAACGCATAACGCATAACGCATAACGCATAACGCATAACGCATAACGCATAACGCATAACGCATAACGCATAACGCATAACGCATAACGCATAACGCATAACGCATAACGCATAACGCATAACGCATAACGCATAACGCATAACGCATAACGCATAACGCATAACGCATAACGCATAACGCATAACGCATAACGCATAACGCATAACGCATAACGCATAACGCATACCGCAAAACGCATAACGCATAACGCACAACGCACAACGCACAACGCACAACGCATAACGCATAACGCATAACGCATAACGCATAACGCTTAACGCTTAACGCATAACCTCCTAACGCATAACGAATAACGCATAACGCATAACGCATAACGCATAACGCATAACGCATAACGCATAACGCATAACGCATAACGCATAACGCATAACGCATAACGCATAACGCATAACGCATAACGCATAACGCATAACGCATAACGCATAACGCATAACGCATAACGCATAACGCATAACGCATAACGCATAACGCATAACGCATAACGCATAACGCATAACGCATAACGCATAACGCATAACGCATAACGCATAACGCATAACGCATAACGCATAACGCATAACGCATAACGCATAACGCATAACGCATAACGCATAACGCATAACGCTTAACGCTTAACGCATAACCTCCTAACGCATAACGAATAACGCATAACGCATAACGCATAACGCATAACGCATAACGCATAACGCATAACGCATAACGCATAACGCATAACGCATAACGCATAACGCATAACGCATAACGCATAACGCATAACGCATAACGCATAACGCATAACGCATAACGCATAACGCATAACGCATAACGCATAACGCATAACGCATAACGCATAACGCTTAACGCATAACCTCCTAACGCATAACGAATAACGCATAACGCATAACGCATAACGCATAACGCATAACGCATAACGCATAACGCATAACGCATAACGCATAACGCATAACGCACAACGCATAACGCACAACGCATAACGCATAACGCATAACGCATAACGCATAACGCATAACGCATAACGCATAACGCATAACGCATAACGCATAACGCATAACGCATAACGCATAACGCATAACGCATAACGCATAACGCATAACGCATAACGCATAACGCATAACGCATAACGCATAACGCATAACGCATAACGCATAACGCATAACGCATAACGCATAACGCATAACGCATAACGCATAACGCATAACGCATAACGCATAACGCATAACGCATAACGCATAACGCACAACGCACAACGCACAACGCACAACGCATAACGCATAACGCATATCGCATAACGCATAACGCATAACGCATAACGCATAACGCATAACGCATAACGCATAACGCATAACGCATAACGCATAACGCATAACGCATAACGCATAACGCATAACGCATAACGCATAACGCATAACGCATAACGCATAACGCATAACGCATAACGCATAACGCATATCGCATAACGCATAACGCATAACGCATAACGCATAACGCATAACGCATAACGCATAACGCATAACGCATAACGCATAACGCATAACGCATAACGCACAACGCATAACGCACAACGCATAACGCATAACGCATAACGCATAACGCATAACGCATAACGCATAACGCATAACGCATAACGCATAACGCATAACGCATAACGCACAACGCATAACGCACAACGCATAACGCATAACGCATAACGCATAACGCATATCGCATAACGCATAACGCATAACGCATAACGCATAACGCATAACGCATAACGCATAACGCATAACGCATAACGCATAACGCATAACGCATAACGCATAACGCATAACGCATAACGCATAACGCATAACGCATAACGCATAACGCATAACGCATAACGCATAACGCATAACGCATAACGCATAACGCATAACGCATAACGCATAACGCATAACGCATAACGCATAACGCATAACGCATAACGCATAACGCATAACGCATAACGCATAACGCTTAACGCTTAACGCATAACCTCCTAACGCATAACGAATAACGCATAACGCATAACGCATAACGCATAACGCATAACGCATAACGCATAACGCATAACGCATAACGCATAACGCATAACGCATAACGCATAACGCATAACGCATAACGCATAACGCATAACGCATAACGCATAACGCATAACGCATAACGCATAACGCATAACGCATAACGCATAACGCATAACGCATAACGCATAACGCATAACGCATAACGCATAACGCATAACGCATAACGCATAACGCATAACGCATAACGCATAACGCATAACGCATAACGCTTAACGCTTAACGCATAACCTCCTAACGCATAACGAATAACGCATAACGCATAACGCATAACGCATAACGCATAACGCATAACGCATAACGCATAACGCATAACGCATAACGCATAACGCATAACGCATAACGCATAACGCATAACGCATAACGCATAACGCATAACGCATAACGCATAACGCATAACGCATAACGCATAACGCATAACGCATAACGCATAACGCATAACGCATAACGCATAACGCATAACGCATAACGCATAACGCATAACGCATAACGCATAACGCATAACGCATAACGCATAACGCATAACGCATAACGCATAACGCATAACGCTTAACGCTTAACGCATAACCTCCTAACGCATAACGAATAACGCATAACGCATAACGCATAACGCATAACGCATAACGCATAACGCATAACGCATAACGCATAACGCATAACGCATAACGCATAACGCATAACGCATAACGCATAACGCATAACGCATAACGCATAACGCATAACGCATAACGCATAACGCATAACGCATAACGCATAACGCATAACGCATAACGCATAACGCATAACGCATAACGCATAACGCATAACGCATAACGCTTAACGCATAACCTCCTAACGCATAACGAATAACGCATAACGCATAACGCATAACGCATAACGCATAACGCATAACGCATAACGCATAACGCATAACGCACAACGCATAACGCACAACGCATAACGCATAACGCATAACGCATAACGCATAACGCATAACGCATAACGCATAACGCATAACGCATAACGCATAACGCATAACGCATAACGCATAACGCATAACGCATAACGCATAACGCATAACGCATAACGCATAACGCATAACGCATACCGCATACCGCAAAACGCATAACGCACAACGCACAACGCACAACGCACAACGCATAACGCATAACGCATATCGCATAACGCATAACGCATAACGCATAACGCATAACGCATAACGCATAACGCATAACGCATAACGCATAACGCATAACGCATAACGCATAACGCATAACGCATAACGCATAACGCATAACGCTTAACGCATAACGCATAACGCATAACGCATAACGCATAACGCATAACGCATAACGCATAACGCATAACGCATAACGCATAACGCATAACGCATAACGCATAACGCATAACGCATAACGCATAACGCATAACGCATATCGCATAACGCATAACGCATAACGCATAACGCATAACGCATAACGCATAACGCATAACGCATAACGCATAACGCATAACGCATAACGCATAACGCATAACGCATAACGCTTAACGCATAACCTCCTAACGCATAACGAATAACGCATAACGCATAACGCATAACGCATAACGCATAACGCATAACGCATAACGCATAACGCATAACGCATAACGCATAACGCATAACGCATAACGCATAACGCATAACGCATAACGCATAACGCATAACGCATAACGCATAACGCATAACGCATAACGCATAACGCATAACGCATAACGCATAACGCATAACGCATAACGCATAACGCATAACGCATAACGCATAACGCATAACGCATAACGCATAACGCATAACGCATAACGCATAACGCATAACGCATAACGCATAACGCATAACGCATAACGCATAACGCATAACGCATAACGCATAACGCATAACGCATAACGCATAACGCATAACGCATAACGCATAACGCATAAGGCATAACGCATAACGCATAACGCATAACGCATAACGCATAACGCATAACGCATAACGCATAACGCATAACGCATAACGCATAACGCATAACGCATAACGCATAACGCATAACGCATAACGCATAACGCATAACGCATAACGCATAACGCATAACGCATAACGCATAACGCATAACGCATAACGCATAACGCATAACGCATAACGCATAACGCATAACGCATAACGCATAACGCATAACGCATAAGGCATAACGGATAACGCATAACGCATAACGCATAACGCATAACGCATAACGCATAACGCATAACGCATAACGCATATCGCATAACGCATAACGCATAACGCATAACGCATAACGCATAACGCATAACGCATAACGCATAACGCATAACGCATAACGCATAACGCATAACGCATAAGGCATAACGCATAACGCATAACGCATAACGCATAACGCATAACGCATAACGCATAACGCATAACGCATAACGCATAACGCATAACGCATATCGCATAACGCATAACGCATAACGCATAACGCATAACGCATAACGCATAACGCATAACGCATAACGCATAACGCATAACGCAAACCGCATAACGCATAACGCATAACGCATAACGCATAACGCATAACGCATAACGCATAACGCATAACGCATATCGCATAACGCATAACGCATAACGCATAACGCATAACGCATAACGCATAACGCATAACGCATAACGCATAACGCATAACGCATAACGCATAACGCATAACGCATAACGCATAACGCATAACGCATAACGCATAACGCATAACGCATAACGCATAACGCATAACGCATAACGCATAACGCATAACGCATAACGCATAACGCATAACGCATAACGCATAACGCATAACGCATAACGCATAACGCATAACGCATAACGCATACGCATAACGCATAACGCATAACGCATAACGCATAACGCATAACGCATAACGCATAACGCATAACGCATAACGCATAACGCATAACGCAAAACTCATAACGCATAACGCACAACGCATAACGCACAACGCATAACGCATAACGCATAACGCATAACGCATAACACCTATCGCATAACGCATAACGCATAACGCATAACGCATAACGCATAACGCATAACGCATAACGCATAACGCATAACGCATAACGCATAACGCATAACGCATAACGCATAACGCATAATGTTCCGTCGCGCAGGAACAATATTCGCGTATTTCCTTCGGACGATATTTAGATGCGTTTTGTCTCGATCACAAGAGACCATTTACTGGAGTAATATCGATTACTTCATTCTTTGACTCTCTTCTTTCACCTGAAGGCTGCTCAAGTCGGCCGTGGAGGATGACGAGTCATCAAGGGTGTGTTTGAATGGATTTTGCAAACATTCGGCAATGCCCAATCAACACATCGCCTTGCATTTTCATGAAACATCATTAAAATCAGCCATAAACTGATTAGAAACCTTCTTCACGATGAAGAAGGTTTCGGCACAAATCAAAAACAAATAACAAATGTTTCCCCCCATAAAAAACAGTTACGATCGATTTAACAAAACGACTCTTTTATTCGTAATCAAAACTTCTATCACCAATAATCTTTCCACGACAAAATAAGGTAAATGTCACGAATTACCAAGCGTATAAGGCAGGACCTGCTAGATCAGCCTTACTGACGAGTCCACTAGCAGGTCCGGGACGAAACGCTTCCATTAACGTCATTCATTTTCATGCGAAATAATTGTTGTCTTTTATGCTCATCATATCATTGAATTACCTGCCCAAGATTAGCTTGGCGGGCAGTGATCCGAATATTCGCGAACCGACAGTTCCGCGACAAAACATTTTGGTCCTTCGAGCCGGATTAGTGTCCTAGTGAGTGCAGTTCGTATAAAAGACAATCGTGTACAAACATTCATTTACAAACTATTCTGACAGTGGTCTGCAGCATCCGGCATTCCACCCAACCACGTTAAAGGAAGCAACCAGCCTTAGCCGCAGTACATACATCAGTCTAAGCAATCGTCAACGTCGGAAATCATTCAAAGACAACAGCCAACCAGAATCATTCGCATTCGAACCGCCATCAGTAAAGGTAGACACGTTATTGAATTTACTAATCAGGAACTTTCACACACCGTTGGTAATTTCTCATATTTACACGCGTTACGAGAATCACAATGGCTGACGCGTACGAAACTGGCCAGCGTATCTGCATTTCGAAGCACAAACGACGTGTCCTCAAATCGCATATAAAGTCTAATCTTTAGAAAACGCTTTTCTAAGTTTAATACACGCGCACCCCGTACTTTCAACATACAACATGTCAATTACGTTTACGAGTGTCAGTTTCCCTAAAGGCCGAATCCGCGATCGAATCATTTACAATTAACGAGTAAATTACAAGCCGCGTAGGCTCAGTTGGTGGAGACGTACGAAACCATTACGCGTTGTTTTTACGTCATACCTCGCGATTATTAAACGCACCGCCATGCCGGATAAATCGTCGGATTCGATAAACGACTCGATGCATCACACGCGATCGCATATCATAGAGACGTCGCGAACGATCTTCTCACGAGAATCGCGATCGATAAATGAATTCCGATACGCACAAACGTAGAACAACCGTTAGCAAACACGCGCATTTCTAACGCGCCAAATTTCGTAAAATATCTTCGTAACGCGTCGCATCGAAGCAAATCATATTTCACGGTGACGAACGCGAAATAACACCACGCAAACGAAACAATACGCGATCACGAACATCGAAACGTCGTCGCGAAATCGCAATACTATCTAAACAGAAGTCATTCATCACCACATTCGCAAGGACACGCGGAAACGTAGAACAACGACGATAAATTCCCGATGATCAACTCGCGAACAATCCTGATCCCTTGCACGACACAACAAGGGCATGACGTTTTTCAAACATCCGAATCAACCGGTTCCATTATTCGAGTGGAAAATTCGAATATGATTTAAAATCGAACCAACGGTACCCGGTAGTCGCACAACGGCTCGCGCCGGGGCACGTAAAAACAGGTAGAAACTGTCAATTCGCCGGGTTTCTACCTGCTGCATCACGCCGTCGTAAACTTTCAATCTTCCCGACAAATATCCGTACAGATTCGATAGCTCCGCGAAATCAATTCCAAATTCGCAATTAGACGACGTCGTGCTAGGACTGGAAGTCGACATCACAACCGTTCAGTCTTACACGCTCGAACAACGTGATACTAACCAGTTCTTCACGAAGTCGTATTAGATATAGAACAACTTCATTTACAAATCGCACGTAGGGCTGGCAGTCGAGTTCACACCGTTCAACTTATGCGAACAACGTGACACTAACCAGTCCTCGTGTAGACAAGTGCAACGCACAGCCATTGTCTTGTCAATTATGGGGTTGTTCATTATTCGGTGCTATAAAATGAACCGCAAAGAATAAACTCGGACGTTAGGACAATCAGTTCGCACTCCGTCGCGTTATCAAATGCACGCGTACATCTTCGCCGGAGAAATCAAAAGGGAGATCGGCAACTCCTCGTACGTCCCAAAGACCGCGGATATCAACGAATCTTACAACGGAATTTTCACGGCAAGATCGCAAGTTCGAATTTACACCGTCGATTTCGGACTCGCATCGACGCTCCAACTCGTTTCATTGTCTGCATCCGCTCGCGAACGACAAACAACAACGTGGTATTCCGGAAACGGCAGCACGGCTTTAATAGATTTATATGCAGACAATTAGTTAATCGGTACCATATCAATCGAGAAAACGGATCACCTTGATCAGAACGTCGCATTTTTAGGCCTCGCGAGACTCAACGACACGAATGAATCAAAGTCAAATTTACTTCACGCGAAATTCCGCATCACGTTCTTGAGTCAAATCATCCTCACACGCAAAATTGCATGGCTCCGTCTTGCAAGCCACATTGTCTCGAACATGACAATATACGGAGAAACCAACTTTCTCAATCGAACTCGCATTCAATTAAACTGATATGCCGTCAAACTAACGTTTAACTGAATTGACATTCAATCATGACGATACATTCGATCGGCAAATAAACCGCGTCACATAGCGTCAAGTCGCCTCAAACCGCGCCACATCGCATTAAGTCGCGTCAGTCACGTCAAACCTACACGTCAATTCCACACTAGAATCACGTTTCGAATCATTCGATCATGCGTCAGAGTTTGAGGGTGTTGATTGGGAAATGCACTATTCGGCATGAAACCAATTAATACATTTCGTTCGAAAGGCAATCAGTGATATTGCACCAATACTCAAATCGAGGAACACCCCTTCTCGCATACCTAGAAGGGCCCTCACAACACACCTTCTCGCTACATAGAAGGATCTTCACGAGACGTACCCCCTCTCACATACATAGAGGGACCTCGCGAAGAATGCCCTCTCACACACAGAGGAGAACCACACCTTCTCGCTACATAGAAGGATCTTCACGAGACGTACCCCCTCTCACATACATAGAGGGGCCTCACGAAGAACGCCCTCTCACACACACACAGAGGAACTCTACAAACTCGCGATAGGACTCGAAGACGAATTCACACTGTTGAATTAAACTCTCACCGTGATATTCAGTCTTTCGCGCAGTCCATTCTTAACGCTATCAATCAAACTCTGACGCACTGTTCTCTTGTCACTCTTGTCCATCCAGCGGGACAAGGCACGTCATAAAACGGGATCTTTTGGCATCAGTCAAGATCCCTCGCGTCCGCTACTATATAACATAAACATAGTTAACGACCT